>NW_020956458.1:65375-139526 GCF_003031625.1 Empidonax traillii
TTCATAAAAAAGCTGAGTTACTTCTTGGAAGTATTTTAAATCATGGAAACTATACTATACCCTAACAAGGTATATTTACAGCTAGGGAGCCCCCGGTGGTGTAGAGGAAAACACACTGCACTGTCACTGCAGAGACCCGGGTTCGATTCCCGGTCGGGGCCCCTCCCCGGGCAGATGGAGCTCGTTAGCCCATAAGGCAATCCATCTACGTCCTGAGGACCTCACTGCCACCATCCAAGCGTGCTTGGCCCCGGCAGATGAACCTCAGGATTAAAGGGTGGGCTCAGTTCCGCGCACACTGTGTCTCACCTAAAAAATCCAATGCGCAGGCTGGAAGGTGTAAAAGACCTTCCCCGGTTCTTTGTTCGCGAAGAGACTGGCCACACACACATATTTACAGCTACAAATTTATTTTATCTTCTCCGTGAGATAAGCAGCTGTTATGTTTAACTGGTATTATTGTATTATTTACTAATCGAACTACTTAGAAGTTTAGTGGTGCAATCACATCTTCTCTGTTAATTTAGTCTTGTTTCAGGTCACTGAAGCTGCTAATAACAACAATTGTTCAGTACTGACAAGAACGTGGTGTCGGAACAATTCCAAATAGAGACAGATACAAAGATACCTTAATTAGGTATGTTTTATGGGTTGCTTATAGTAATAAAGCACTAATTCAACACTTGTATATAACCACAAAACAACTGTAATAAATTTCAGATTCAGTAATAAAATACGACTCTATTCCTTGATTAGGTGATAAAATAAACAGTTACTTTTTAGAAATATCTAAAAAATGCAAAATGCTTCTAATCTTGAGTCTTTCTTTGCATACTGCCTCTTGGCTAAATGTTCCAGGGATACCAGGGGTCTGCCTGTATTTTCCCATCAGTGAAGGTGACTGAGTGAAGCAATTGATTGCGTTGTCTAGCCTCTGCCCCAGGACATTTAGGCAACCCAGTTCTCTTTCTTGCTTCACTGCAAGCAAACACAAGACAGAAGAATCTCTACTTGCCCCAGTCAGATGCAATTAGTCAGTTGATTAATCAACTTTACAGTACAACTTTGCAGTACATCTTAACTGTGTGAACTTGGTCTGCCCCTGTATCAGGTTATGTTATTCTACAGAAATAAAAAGGTATTTTAAATGTTTGCATATCATCCAACACCGCTTAGAGGAATACAGGCAATGCACTTACTCTGCCATATGGTAGTTTACAGAAAATGCGACAACCATGGCATTTTGTGCACTGATGCAAAGTCAGTGCCCAACACCCTGCATGGGTGGCCTTTTAATGAGCCTCAGCACTCTGAAGGTGACTGTAGGTCATGAAATTGCAGTTCCAGGGCTTGGTCTTATATTTGAAAGAAAGATCTGAATCAATTAAAGTAACAAGGAAGAAAGGAACCTCCTGCTCCCAACTAAACAACTCCAACCAGGGACCTCTGTGGGGGATCTAATTAGGATGTAGGATCACAATATCCTATTGAAATATCTGCACAAAAAAAATCTGTGTTATCTTAGTGACAAGATGTGCCCAAGGTGTTTGGAAAACTTTGTTTAGATTAGGTACAAACCCTAGACTGGACATACCTGCAGCATGTCTTCTGACCATGAGGCAAAGGGTGGTGCTGGGCGGTGCAGGGTCTGCAGAGGTGCCTGACACCCTGCTCCAGGCACGAGAGGCATCCTGTATGAGCCTGCACAGCCATAGCACAAGTGCCTTCTGCACCATGACAGGGCACTTCTGGAAAAGGAAAGTGCTGCATGATTAAGAATTTATATATAAATCAGAGGACCAGTGATTTTGCTGTCTGTTCTTCATTCATCTGTTCTTTTCAGCTCTTTTCTCCCCTCCCTGTTCTAAGAAAACTGCTACCAAAGTTAACCCTTATGCTTTCCTCTGTTTCTTTTATGCTTTTCTAGACTTTTCTACTTCTATACTTCTCATTTGTGCTTTTCTGCTCCTTTTTGCAATCCTTCATTATCCTGGCAGGTCTTTCTCTCTGCTGTAATTTCTCTTACTTTCTGCTCCTACACACTTCATACTCTTACTTGCTTCTATCCTATCTTTCTACGCCATGGCCTGCATTAGGCTGCTTGCTCGAAGTGCCTTGAGGGAGGAAAGAGGTAACATCTGGCAAACCTGGAGAACAGTCTGGATTGCTCGTCACCTTCTTGTTCTTAGGCATCATGGTGGTCACAATAACTGAGCTGGGTACATGCAGTAGAAATGTGTGCAGCTCTGTGTGTTGTGTGCTGGGATATAGACCTACAGTGCTCTCTTCCTGGGGGCAGAGAAAAGCATACACATCTTTCTACACCCTCCCCTCCGCTAATAAAAGTTAACAGTTGCACCATTGCCTCCTCATAGATCTGTATCAAGAGAAGAGCAAACCTGCTTTCTCCGCACCCTCAGAAGTTCAGTGCAGTGTAAATCATCTTCTAGCCTTCAGGAAGACCCCACAAAGACAAACACAGAGATGTGCATGGCTGTCAGTGCCTTTGGTGCACACTAATACCCTCTCTCCACTCATCAGGAAGCTTGTTCTTCAAGATCTAAAGACAGCTCCAGGGACAGCTGGGGGAAGGTTTTGTATCCTTTGCATCCCCACTGGGCACATGATGCCTTTTCTTAGGCACCAGAGAAGCCACAGAGCAGAGAGCTGCTGGAAGTGAGGTTTGTTCTTGAATTCATAAAACAACTCTTAATTCCCCTAAGCTGTTCTTTCCTGGGCACATGGTACATTTACATCTTACTGACTGCACAAAAATAACCCTTAACTGAACATATATATTTTATACCTTTAAGAATACCGCCTGTGATGTAGTTGGTAAAATGGAGCAGAACTACAAGTGAATTATGTTCTTTATCCCTAATGAGCAAAATTTGCTCACTGCAAAGTCTGAGTATGGCTGGGGAAGATTACAGATAAATGCAACCAAAGTAATTCAATCCCCAAAATTTCAAAGGTTTGCAGGAATATGCACCCAGACTGCTGGCTGTTACCGATAAAAAAGGCTTTTGTCAATAGTGTGTGGCCTTCTTTGCCCCATAAGTTCCAAGTTTCCTGCACAGAATTGTAATTTCTGCAAAGTACAGGGATTTGTACTGGTGGTGCAGCAGGGGAAGCTCAGAATTGTACAAGTCTTTCAAAACATGCAAAAAACCTAACAGAGCTCTTTCCTGGTCTCATGAAAAAGTCACATTTTCAAGAAAGAAGTATTACTGTAGGTAGCACTCTGATTGCAGAACGCTTTTCAGCGGGGGCTCAGCCTCCTGGAGCCAGACAAACCCCTTTGATCAGCCCTGGCCCCACCAAAATGTGACCCTCAGCACTCAGGATCAGGTGCTATGCAACCCCCTGTGCTCTCTGGAACCTTCTAAGGGCTTAGCTTAGCTCAGGTAAAAAGCAAGGCTGCCTGGCCTGGCTGACAGGCCTGGCTGATGCTGATGCTGGGATCGCTCTCTGTTACACCATGCTCATGCTTGCCCATAATTCTGTGCTTTATGTAGGTGGCACATAAGGCAGTGAGCCATAAAATCTGGATGTATGGAGATACACCAAATCCAGCTGAAGCTTTACCAGGGTGATGATGGGAAATAAACATCCTTCTGTTTCCTAATGCCTTCTTGATAAATGGAAAAGAATAAGTCTCTCAGCCTGAACAGCTTTATTCCTAATCAGAATAGAGGAAACAAGCTCTTCAGAAGGGCAGACGAACTCTTGTGTTAGGGATAGATATCCATGTTCCCTCCTTTTGACTCTATGAAGGTGTCTCCTCTGTAACATGGCTGGTGCCCTTTCTTAAAACTGGTGCAGAGGATTTTAATGAGTTTCTGGTACTGAGAAAAAGGGAGCATTTCCTTCATTTATGCCCTCTTGGGAACAAAGAAGTACTTCTCTGAATGACTGCATGATCGTGCACGTATTGTAGACTCACAAACCCATAAGGTGATTTAGTTTGGAAAGGATCTTTAAAGATTATCTTTTCTATTACCAGTAGCAAGGCTTCTGGGTTTGAACTCCTAATTCTACTTCTTTTTGGATTTTTTACCGTGTTACTTTCATGGAAGTTGAAGCAGATGCCTAGCCTGAGGGTCACTGACCAGAAATGATGCACAGGAATCAGCAAGATACTGGCCAATCAAAATGATTGACAAAATGGTTCTGATTCCCCTTGGTTTAAATTATTTACAATTTAGGAGAGCAGGAATAGAACAACACTTAAATTCTTGAATTAATTCAATTTTGAGTTAACTTCTTGCTGAAGAAGTAAAGACTTCAGGAAAACCTTCCAGAGACCTGGGGGACTGGGGGGGGATGGGGGGGGGAGGGGGAAGAAAAAAAAGAAAAAAAAGGAGGAAAACAAAAAGAAAAAAAGGACTTAACCAAAGACTTCCACAAGAAGTCTTTTCTGTATACATGAATCTTGTGAGATTTGAGACTGAGGTTTCATGTATTTGGCACAGTTCACTGAAGACTGGGGCTCTCCTTGCACCATTCCTTTTCACCCAACTGCTCTTCAGTCCTGAACCCATGTTCTTGCAAATACCACATTCGCATGACCTCATTATTACCCAAGGGAAATTCACCTGATTGCTTCCTCCTCACCCTGTGTCCCTTGGGCTGCCCACTTCCCCTTGGCTGATGGAAGCAGGATTTGCTCCCTTTTCCCAAGAAGTCAAGGAGTACAAGTGGGCAGTCTCACAACACTCCGTATCACTGAGCTCTGAACCACGGCCAGCTGGCTGCCTGTCAGCACACAATCCAAACACCGGCCAAGGCTGTGCTGGCTGCAATAAACCCTCCAGGGCTACAAAACAGGTCAGAGATCTCAAAGAGTACAGCTCTGCTTTGATAATGATTAACAGGATGGTGGTAAAAGTCCCTGAGGCTTTGGCTGGCTGTATGTGCAGACACACATGTTCACGAGCCAATGGGAAAGTTTATCTGTCCTAAGCCCAGAAAACCCTTTGCAGGGGCAAAGGCGGGCTGTTCACTCAATCCATACTATGCCACAGTATTCCTGATTTTCTCTGCACCGGCATAGAATTCCCTACTGGTGCATTTTAAACCAAAAGCAGAAACAAGCATAAGGAAGAAGTTTAACGTTTCTCTAACTTCTGTAATGAACAAATATGCAAGACCAGATTCCAGTCTCTGGTTCATGAGTGTAAATCTGAAATTGGAGACAACTGGAGTTTTTGTTTGGACCCTCTGAGAGCAGCAATTCTGATCTGAATGGACAGAATATAATCTTGAGTGTTGTTCTCTGTGCCAGTGAATGACCTTCAACCCAGTGGTGTCTGTTAAATTGTTACTTTCTAAAGTAAAACAATTTTCTGATTACCTGTGCAATTTTTCCCCTTGTTCCTAATTTTTACTTGTTATTTTTTGGAGTCATAAGTTATACATGGGGATTTTTTCAAGTTTTACAAAGATGGACAACTGTTGTTACAAAGAATAATACTCATCATGAGACCTGAATCATTAGAAGTACCTATTGTTACTCTCTCTAGGCTTCATTATATTAAAAAAATTGTTCCAAAAGGTGAAACACTGGGGCTTGGTGATGGGAGCATGGTAGATATATGGAATCCCCTTCTACCCTTCCTAGTTTCTCTTTGGACAAGGGGAGCAACGGGACCCAGCAAGGACACTGCTATTCATGATGAGCTCTCTTCTGAGTGACCAGGACCACTTTGACTGCTTTTTGCAGTTGAAATTTCCCAAGCATGGTCATAACAGACAGTCTGTAAGCTACACCAGACTCCTGCTGCCAGCCCTGGACTCCGCACTGCTGAGGCACTTAAAGCAGCCAGCAAAGCAACAGCAAGCCTTGCAGAGGGGCAGGGAGCTCTGAGAGGAATGCCAAATCAGGTCCCTTCTAATCAAGGGCTGTTTCCTTCCTTTGTCAGGATCTTGATAGGCAATCTGATTTTTACATGAGTTTCCCCTATCCCAATCCAGTGTCTATAGAAAAGCAAATGGATAAAGTGTAAATGGAGACCACAAAACTCCTGGGTAAAAGCAGATAACACTTCTTGACCTTCCCACTCATAAAGCTGCATTACTTCCTCCTCTATAATGAAGATTAGTTGTTATATAGTATTTACACTAGTTTATAAGGCTACATCCTCAAAGCCTTTTTACAGCTACATAAGGCTCTGCCGGAGCCCAGGTGTGGATTTGCAGAGGCAGTGGGAGGTGTGGCCTCCAGTTAACACAGCCAGCTCTGGTTCTTGCTCTTGCTCATGTGCTCCCTGGAAATAAATGCCCAGCTCTTGAACAGTGTTTGGTGGGCTGAGAGAATTCAGACCTGTGAAAGATCGCTTCATTTAGCTTAGGCAAGGAGCATGGGGTGAAGAAAATGACAGCTGAACCCAATTTCAGCATCAGAATATTTTCATGTGTGTTGTTAAAGTTCTTTTGTATGCACATGAAAGAGGAAGACCAGAGCTGAAGGAACAATCATTGGCATTAGGACTCGAGCTCTCCAGGCGCTTACACCAGCTGACAAAAACCACTTCCAAATAAAAGGGCTGATGGTCATGTAACAGGGAAAGGAAAAACAAGCTTTCCAAATGAACGCAATGCAGTCCTTCCCTTTGTTCAGAGCTCATCAGTTGCAGAAATATAAGGAAATTTCTTTATTCTGGAGAATTAAATTAAACTGTAACAGTTTCCCCCTTTAAATAACCATTCTACTAGAGACCTCACTTTTGTTTTAACTCTGCCCACTAGTTTATCTCTGAGGAGATAAACAGTTTAATTTGATTTATGATGTTACTTAGATTAATTAGCTGGTGATTACATGGCACACTGAATATGTAGAGTACTATAAATGCTCATACCTTTTGTAGAACTCATAGCATGCAGCTCAGAGCACCTTTGGGGGATTTGGTATGAAAGGTTACAATGTTCTGGACACCCTTCTTTCCTTTGCTGAGGCTCAAACAGATGTTTCAAACACCCTTCACTGACCTTTTCGCACTATCCAAGAATAACACAGGAAAAAATGTAACGCTGCCTTAGAGAGACTGACCCATATTCACCCATCTGACATCTCTACCCCAGCCTTCCAGGAAGGTCTGAGAAGAACCTGCAGGCCTTATTGAATTGTTTCTTTCAGTTATTTACAAATTTCTGCTTTACTATTAAAACAGCCTTGATGATGACACCTGACAGCTATGCCTTCAAATAAAAATGGTTCTGCGATCTTCCTGAAATCCAGGTTTTAAACCCCGCAGTATCTGGTGCTAGGGAGCTATGAGTAACAGTTTCTTCCTTCCTTCCTTAGCAGTGCTTATGTTTTCCTTTGCTGCCCATATTTCAGCCTCTTCATTTGCTTCTTAGCAACACATTTTCAAGGTAACAGTGCCTACACTTTCGCCACTAAGCCTCAATATTCACTGCATAAAGACACAACCACACTGGTTTTGGTTCAGCTGATCTTGCTGTTACAGTAAAGGAAGCAGCCAAGGAGGAAATAACAGCACATCAAAGTGCCAGAAGGGAAAGAAGCATGTGGCCTAGCACCAGAAAGAATGTCCCTGGCTTGTCTGATTCCTACCAGGTATCTACAGTGGTGACCTTTTCCCCTGCCTTCCTTAAAGTCAGTCCACTGGGCCTCTGAGGAAGGGCTTGCCCTGCGAGACAAGGATCCTGCAGTGCATGAAGAGAAGCAGTCCCATTCGGAGTACAGCTAGGCTCTGCCCAGAGCAAACATCTGCAGTGGGTCAGAAAAATCACTCCCAAAGAAAGCCCTTTTCCTCTTCAAATGCTCAGGTTACCTAGAACTGTATTGTACACTCTCTTTTCTTCTTCTGTACACTGGCTAGCTGCACAGCAGGTAATACAGACCTCTTCTGGCAAGACGGAGACTTGAAGTGGATTGAAATGTGTTCAGGCAGGGACTGTACTCACTTTTCCACCATTCTTGAGGCATGTGCTACCCTGGGCAGGCAAAACTAGGGAAAGTGTTAGAGGAAGGTGCTGTGATGGCTTGGTCTGTAGTTCATTAATGCTGATGTCACCAGCACATGGGATCTGCAAAAGCATCCTGAGCAGCAGATGCCACTTCTAGCTCTAGGAGGGAAAAAAAAAGGCTGTCATTTGTGTCAGTTTTTACAGTTATATGTTTCAATGGTGACCATTAAAGAGGAAAGTCCCTCCTCCAGAGACCATGCTAAGAATCCGGTAGAATTCCATGTTAGCATCCAGGCTGCCACATCCTATGAATAGTGAGAGCAGACTCTACTTCATACACCTGGAGACTTTTCCTTGTGTAACCCAGACCCTGCTGTGAATTTAAGACAAGCACTCACCTGTACCTGCCAGCACAGGCTCTTTGCATTTCATTGCACACACCTGGATACTGCAGTGGCTTAGTTCTTTCACTCAAGTCGATCTCCATTGCTTGGTTCAAGGGAGACCCCAAAGTGTGATTTGTCACTCTAAGGATATGCCCAACCCCTCTCATGTTCAAAACATCTCCCTCCAGGGATTCAGCAGGCATTCTGCTGTGTTCAGTATAGAGAATTTTGCATTCGTTATCAGCTATTTGAGGCTGTGGCAGGATGCCATGTCTCTATAGGGATGAGAATTTCCTCACTCTCTGATCCCTCAGATTTTCCGCCATTCCACACGCTGGTACCTACTATGTGCTATCTGCTCTGAATCCCCTCTCCCATCCACAGGCCCATGCTATGTGCACCTCAGTGCCGTGGGGCACATACACCTCCAAAGGTTTCCCTTGGGCTTAATCATTGGCATACCTTGGCTTACTTAGCATTTACACAGCGTTATTGACAGGTGACAGGTCATATTACTTTATGGCTCAAAAGATATGGAGAAAGCTGACAGATGTGATCAAAGGTACAGAAAGTACCTTCTGTGTGTGGAAAAAAACTGGTAGAGATAACTCCTTAGCCCTCCAAAAAGACAGGAGGTTATGCCAGCAGGTTATAAATTACAAACAACATGAAGAAGAAGGAAATATCCGTCTAATACAGAGGCTAAAGCAACTCACACAAAATCAGCAGGCTCCAATTTCAAGAAAAATAAAATGAGATTTATTTTTATACTATGAGGACTTTATGCAGTTGCACAATATTTAAATATGTGATTCTCCCAGTGAGAGAACTTTATGGTAAGGTAAATGTTCATGGGTTCACATATGTTTTGGGCATCCTCAAGAAGGTGAAAACCACTGAGATGTCTTAGGCCCCTAAGCCATGGATTATTGTGTGGTAGAACAAATTTCTTGGAAACTTCTCAATATACTTGTTTGGTCCTTCTCTTTTCCCTTGAGCCACTTCTGTTGATTTTCGCCATTGGAGATGAGCATCAATACAACTTCACCAAGACTAAATAGCCTCCTTCTCTCTTCAGCCATCTGGTGGGGAGAGGGTGCTGGGCTGACTTGGTGCAGCTGCTCTATGATCTCACCATCATCCTTGTGCCACCCTGGTTCAGTGACTAGCAGTGCTTTTCCAAATACTTTGAGAACTGCTCAAGAACTGAATCAGGTAACACCCATCATACTCCAGCTGCTGGATTTACACAGAACTAATTGCAAATAATCACACAGCTTAACATGGGACTGAATTGCTCTCTTGGAGCTGCTCTCCTGTCAAGGGGCTGTCAGTGCTTCTTGAACTGATGATGCTGAGGATCAGAAGGAGGAATGCAACCACCTCAACCTTCCCTTCCACCTCCTCATCCCAGGGAAAGGAAGGGTGAGTTTCTGACTATGCCATTTCATCTTTGCTGCTCCATCACCTGTTTTTCTCATCCGTGTTGTATTTCAAAACAGCTAGGCAACAGTGACAGACATGGCAGAAGTGGTAGCCAGAGGTAGGCAGGTTTTAGGAGCAAATGATCAGTGACTGGTAGTGGGAAAGATAAAACTATTCTAACTCTTCCCAATTGACTCATCACTGCAGAGCTGAGTACTGTTTTCTTTCTTTCCTATTTCCCCTGAAAGCTAAAATCTCATTACAGCACCAACAATAGTCAGCAACCCTTTAGTATTTTACCCTTATAGCAATCCCTGAGCACAAAGTTTGCAGTCATTAAGGCCACTTGAGTCTGGCCTCTGGTCCTGGCTCTACAGTCCCACTGTTTAAAACAAGTGATCAGATGTAATCGCTGTGGTGCCCAAGCAATACCAGCACAGCTCTCATTGCAGCTGCACAGCAAATGATGCCAAAGCAGTATACCAAAAGCAAGGATGAATGCTCTGAATAAAAAAAGGGATTGTGTGACAGCAGCTACAGCACAGCTGGGAGCATGGAGGCTTACTACAGCATGGAGAATTGGGCAGAAGGATGAGAGATGCAATAAGAAGGCAGTGAGATGTGCTGGGTGACCAACAGGGATGAGGCTGGAACACAGATTGCCCTGGTAGTGCTGTTTAGGGAGGCCTTAGCTGCAGTCAGTCCCCTGGCATGACAAGGTGCCTCAGCATGAATGCTGAATGCTTTGGTTGGATTGTGGTGGGCAAGGACGTGCTGAGCTGGACAGAGCCCAGACTTTGTGTTTGAGGGGGGTAACAGCCCATTAGCCATCGGTGATGGTATGGGACACAGCCTGGGCTGTGAAACAGCTCTTACTGATTCACTTGGGCATTATGTGGACACCCCAGTAGCAGAGTGCTGAGTTTTCATCCCTTAGCATTCGGCTATGGTGTGCAACGCTGGCCACCCAGCAGCCCACCCAGCAGCCCACTGGCCAACAGAGCCATCAGGATCATTGCCTTGTTGCAGGGTGCTGCTGCTTTCTGTTCCTCTGGACCAAGAGGTTGCTTTTCACCCCATACGAGCTGGGGTTAACCCAGCAAAGGAGACAAAGTGGTGGTAAGGCAGATTAGGAACTGCTTCAGAAGCTGTGCTCAGTCCTGTGTCTCCAGAAGCCTGCTTGCCTACAGACCTGCCTTGAGACTGATTTCAGCATCAGTGGCAATAAAGCCTGACTCCAGCTCTGCTTTTGTCTGGAGGGTTCACAAGAGCTTTCACTTGTGCAGGTTCCTTGGTGCCTGGCAAACCACATCAGCTACAGCTGTTTGCTCAGAAATGTTACTGAAAAGGGTCCTTGTCTCTGTCTGGCTATATCCACTTTCATGACATTTATAGAGACACAATTTTCTTTGAAAGCTCCGTCCGGCTGCCAGGTCAGACTGAACTCAGGCAACATTTTACAGTCAGCATGGAGGAGACATTGCCAGCTCAACCTTCCTGCATGCTCAAACTAAACAAGGCAATAAGCGGTTACCAACAATTAACTTCCCATCTTGGAAGACATGGGGAAAAAAGCCCAATATGGGTCTACTTTGATTAGATATCTTTCCATGGGGTCATTTATAGGACAAGGAGTAACAGTTTTAAATTAAAAGAGGGTACATTACAAGAGGCTAGATATAAGGAAGAAATTCTTTATTGAGAGGGTGGTGAGGCACTAGAACAAGTTGCCTAAACAAGTTACCTAAAAATCACATTCATTCCCTGAGATATTAATTTTGGAAGGGTGGCCAGGTACAAAGGACAGGGTTGGAGATGTCACATACTCCAGTGGCTCCTGTGGAGAAGGCCCTGGCCTCACTAACTCACACCCAGCCTGGTGCACAGCGAGGCTTTTCTGCAGAGCAATTTGCTTTTGAAAATAAGATACTTTTTCCCAAAGTACTGATGACTACATGGAAATTGCAGAATACCTATGTAGATCACAATAGGTCAGTTTGAAAATTTTCGCCTTCAAAAACTAGGCGAGATGATATTCTGTCAGTAGGCAGACAAGCCATTCCATCCAGGCAGACAAATTACACTAATTAATATCCTTCAACATATTATGTTTGATCTCTGTTGATAAAAAGCAGAAATCTTTACACTTCTTTGTTTATTTGGTTGGTTTTGGTTTTAGGTTGTTTTTTGTTTTGTTTTGTATTGTTTTGTTTTTCAGAAAGGGACATTTTATTTATCAACACACACAAAAAAATCCAAGTCCACTTTTTTCCACTTGACTTTGACTTCAGGAAATCATGATCATGTTGGGAACTTCTCTGATAATTCTTTCAGTGCTTGGAAACCAAATACTCTGAGGCCTTAACAATGCCATCATCAGATGGGCTAAATAGGTAAACAGACATTCATGAACGAGAGAGCTGGCAGGATACATTGGATAGAAAAGTCTTTAAAAGAGATTCTCATTAATAAAAGACAATTATAACAATATGTGACCATAGCAACAGTGAAGCTGGATGCAGAATGGAAGAGGTAAATATTCCCTTTAGCAGATGGATGTCTCTCCTGTCTTCCATTGAAATTATGTGCTGAAAGGCTAACATCAAAGACTTGTTCAGAAAATTATCTCCAAATGCCCTGCTCACACGCAACTCCCCTGAGCCTCAGAAAAGCCTTTTTTTTTAATTTTACAATGCAAATGCTGTTTCATGGGATACATTTGAATTACTTTTTAGAGAGCAAGCCTGGAAAATCTACAGAACAGGGAGGTTCCCTCCCTCCAGATTCCCTTTGGCAGTGATGTGGGTCTCCCCGTCATCCCTGAGGAGATCCCTGACGTTCACTTCTTCAAATAGTTTGGCCCCTCTAAGCTGTCATTAAAGAGGAAGGTTATGAAAACAGGGAAAGAGAATTCTTTGATAAATAAAAAAAATAGCTGCCTGTTTTTCTTTGTGCTGCATTTGTTCCTCTTGGAGTGACAGAGGGCACAAGAGTTTCTCTTCTTTCTGAGATCCAGAGCCACTAGCCAAGAGTCTGGGTCCACCATGGCCACACAAGCAGAGAAAAACCGTCCCACTGACAAAATGAAGTCCTGACAGTCTTTTGTTTCAGTATTTACTCTTCCCTTTCAGTTCCCTGTGTGGAGTATTTCCAGGTGACCCTGTGTGAGTCAATAAATAATATATCATCCCTTGATGAAAAAAAACTGGCTGTGTCAAAGGCGCCTTTCAGTCTGAGGCTGGCTGTAGTTTATCTCTTACCTTCAACTGGCAGTTTAGAAACATTACGACAATCAGATAACCAGAAATGAATAAGCACTTCGATGGTTCAATATCTTACTCCACAAGTGACAATAAAAAGCTCATAACTTTTCCAATGGCATATTTGTATGTGCAGCAGGCAGGGGAGGCAGAGTTTCAGGGTCTGCTGAAGCCAGAGAGGTGGCATGCACTGCCCACCTGCAGGTCACACAGCTGCTGCTTAAAGAAGAAACCACAAGCACAGTTCTCCATGAAATGTTTAGGACTTACCTGTAAAGCTTCAGACCATGCAGCCTAAAGTTATTTTTCCAGGGAGCTCATTAGGCTGCAGACAAAAAGCTCTCCCTTTGTCTTAACATTTTGCTGGTAGAAAAAATGATGTACAGATGTGGCAGGGCAAGGTTAGAATCCGCAATTTATGAGCCCTTCCCAATGTCCCAAGCTTGTCCCTCCTTCTGACCAGCCTGAATTCCAGTGGGGCGTACAGCAGAAGTTTTATAAAACCTCAAGGAAAATGCATGTCTGTTTCTAATGGAAAAGGGAGGTAGGGAGGTGGTGAGGTGCAATAGCCTGCATCCCTGATATAAGCAAGGGAGCAGACCTGCAACAGCTCTACGGTGGTGATTTGAATTTGCCTCTGAGTGCAAATTTGATGCATACAGACAGCAAGACTGAAAGTAGAGGAGGTGGTAAATCTCACTGCTCTCCAAGGTGCCTTTCCCAGAATTGCACAGGATGTGACTTCAGCCAATTTTTCTGGTGGCAGAACGTCATTGACACCAGACGTGTCAATGTCAAATATATTTGGCTGCGTTAACTGCTCATTGCAGGCTAATCCTCCACTGAGCCACCTGTACTGAAGGAAACACTGTGCATGTTCTGCAAGCAGAGACATTGTTTTCCAAGGTTTTTCAAGGTTTTCATCCCTTTTCAGTCTTGAGGGGTGGGAGAGGTTGGTAACTGCTTCAGAGGCAATAGACCGCATATCCAGGGAGGAATGAGCAAGCAGCAATGCAGGGCTTAGTTTCCCACTGGGGGTTAAACCAGGACACCCCACAAAGCGTGCCAGGATGGGGCTCATTCACTGGTGTTAGGCGGAGCGGGGAGGGCGCGGGGGCGATGCCGGCAGCGGCAGACGCCGCTCGGCTCCATCAGATGGCACTGCGGCACCGCCGGGAGCCGCTCTCCTGGGAGAGCCGGACATCGAACTGCGGCTCCTGCGTCGCCTGTATCCACGGCTGATGCGAAGCCTGAACTTTTGCCGAAAGAGAGAAGATGTGACCGAAAGGGGAGGTCATAAAATGTTTCCCAAAGGACGGGCTGTTGCCAAAGCTAGGTGGGCACGAGTAAGCTGCAGGAAGGGCAAGAGCTGGAATTTTTGAAGAGGGGCTTCCTAGGGCATAGGGGCGAGTGGGGTGGGAAGCGAGTGGCTATGGTTGGTAGATCTCCCCCCTGCCAAAACTGTGATGTTTCTTTGGCAGAACGAAGTGGCAGGGTACGGTAGTTAAAAGGGTTGTGATACTCTTGTGTTACCCTGGACAGAGGTCCCCATGCACCCATCTAGGCTGCACTGGCACAAAATTAGACCAACACAGCTGCACGTGGGAGTGCTTGAGAGCACCCATTTCTCATTCTCAGGAACTGGGAGTCTTCTCTTTAAAATTGCAAAATCTTGTTGGACAGAAGGACCATAGATGTCTTCCTGTCAGTGCTGAATTATTCTTAGTGAACATTCTTATAGCTTTATTTAGTTACATTGTCTATGGCAAATAAAACAAATTCACTATCTTATCCATCTTCCAGAAAGCTATGTGGATATACAGCTTAAACTCTCACAAACATTTCTTGTCCTGTTTGAGATGATTTGGGCTAAAGTTTAAGCAAAACAAGAACAAAAAATAGTAGGCTCATAGGTCTCAGTCAGTTTGTACTTTTAATATTGGCAGTAGACTGCTGCTGTTTAAGTTCAGTTTTGTGCAATAACTCTAGCTGACATACAGTAATATCTCTAAAAACATTCAGTGTTAAAAATACAACCGATAGAAGAACAAGCAATAAAAGAAATCAATCGTACTCTGACTGGCAGGTTGGTGCTTCTTCAGGGCACCTATTAGCATAGAGATTGCCCTTTACATAGTACATGATATACCCCAGACTTTGAAAAGCCTGAGAATAAGTGGACTTAAAATTGATAAATTGAGGCTAGCAATCAGAATTTGAAGAGTGATGTGAGAAGTGAGAGCAGGGGACAGAGTCTTCCTGGACAAGCAGTCTCAAGCTGATGAATGACTTACAGAAAGGATAAGGAGCTTGCCAGTTGTGACAGGAGGGGATGGATGGTCTGTAAGACTTTGCTCCTGGAGCCACTTGAGTTAGCTGATTAAAGCATAGAGTTACTCAAATAAGGAATAAAATACAAAAGGATTGTTCCTACTCTCTGGGGAAGGGAGAGGAGGCTTCACGGGTGGTGGAATTTCCCAGGTGCTCTCAGTGTTCTCAGCAGTGTCTTCTCTGTTATTGGCAAGGGTTTGTAGGACAGGAGTGTGTACAGACCACTCCCTCGTCTGTCCCTTCCTTCCCTCTCCAGAGCACAGACAAGCAGTAATTCCCCTCCACTGAAGCCCAGGGACCTCACTCAAGCTTTCTTTGGATATGTGGCATCTTACTGCAAGGCTTTCTGGCCAATAAGCTGCTGTAGAATCCACAGGGATGCCCACGTGCCGGTGCTTGTACATCCCGTCTGCTAACCCCACACCTTCTCCACCAGCTGATGGCAGAGATGGTGCTGGTTGCAGAGGAATGTGGAGACCTGCCAGTGCCAGGTCCTGTTCCAGGTTTCAAGAAAGGAGTGTGCTGTATTGGTTACAGAATGTTCCTCATCTGCTTTTCCCCTCTGAGCTAGTTTGACCCCTTCTGCCCTTGCTGTCTCCAGTCTGTCTGTCTCCTAAGGCCCTCCTCCTCCTCCTCCCTGCATACCTTTTATCCTTGAATGAACTTAGTTCTGTTTGGCATTCAAACAAAGACATTTCCTTTTCCTCCTTGCTTCTCTGTGCCAATGGGAGAAGGATCAAAAACAGAGGGCTGAGAGGCTTTCTGGCCTCTATCCTGTGGCAGCAGGAGCTGAAACAAACTATTATTGAGAAAGTTCTGCTCTGACATCGATCTGTGGAGGAAGCATGGGTCATTGTCCCCTAGAGATGGCCAGTGTGCAGGATGGGCAGCACAGCAGGGATGTGCCAGGGAAAAGCAGGCTCAGTGCTGGCACAAAGCATCCACAGAGATGCGGAATTTGGAGAACCCTCTGGGGAATACATGAGATAGGAGAAAGCAGAGGCTGATAAATTTCGAAAGCATTGATGACCTGTGGTGTTTTGAGACCAGAATATCTGCTATTATGTCCTGCAATATATAAAACAGTGATCTGCAAAACATTTCCCGCCTAATTTAGTTCTTGGAAATAGCTGAAATACCACAGTCCTGTTACTAACAATGAGCTCAAGGCAGACTATCTGCATGGGAAAACTCAGGTCAAATGGTGCCTACTTGGCAAAACTGTGAAGCCACCAAAATCACGGGGATGCCATAAATGAAAGCCTAAGCTACAGGTGGCACCATATGGAGCATATTTTGAAGTGATTGCTACAAATCTGCTAGATAAGCTGGAATCAGTAACAGCAATTATATAAATTTAAAAGTCCAAAAACTAAAACACGTTTTATTTACTAAGTCATCAAAAAAGCACATTTTCCCAAGCTGAGTCACTCCAGCATGACTGTCCCTCTGACTAACAAGGTTCTCATGCCACAGTCCCTGCTCCACTGATTTTTCTGCTGCCTTGCCCATTACTGCTTTATCCTTTGCCAGCTTTCATGTGTAAGGATGACTGAAGCAAGGCAATGATCTGCCTGCATTTAACACTAAATATTATGTGCTTTGAGGAGGTTCTTATCAGTCAGATGAGCTGCGCCCAGATTTTCTGGGCGAGACTGAGAAAGAAATAGAAAGAAAATAAACCTAGTGCAAGCCTATGTCTGAATACTTCCCAAAGATGAAATACAGCACAGTTAATGACTTCACCAAGGAGACGGGGCAGATTTGCATTGCTCCATCTGCATCAGTGCAGTTAACTTATGTTCCTCCTGCTTATTTATGGAGAGGTGATCCCCTGCTCAGGACAGTCCTTTTAAGGAAGGCTGAGCCTTTCCGCATCGTAAAGATATTTGTTGCAGTTAAGGGGTTTTTTTTGTGTGTTTAAATTTATCATCTTTAACTCTGTATTGACTTTTCCAGGGTATGTATGAGATTCAGGTGGACTTGGAACAGAATGGGCCAAAACTGGTCTGCTCCATTTGCAAGCATGAAATAAGGGGAACTAACACAGTTTGCAACATTAGTGGCTTCAGAGTACCTGCTTTTTGGAGAAATCTTTCCATCCCCAAGGCTGCTAGCTTATGTGACTGGCATGTTTGGAGTTCTCATGATGCTTTTGAACCCTATGTAGCTTTGGCCAGATTCTAGACCTCAGCTCCACTCACCCCTATCTCCTTCTTTTCTGAGCCAGCTACGTTCAGACACTTCCCTTGTGCAAAGCATTCCCCCACATCTACTCACAGCTCCAGTCTCCATTCCACATGGCTGGGTTTGGTCTCCGAGCTAGCAGCTTCTTGCTAGCCATCCATGACTCTCTTAGCTGCTGCTGCCAGGAGTGAACTGTCTCCCAACACTGAGAAGGACTGCAGGCAGGGATTAGAGGACAGCCCTGGAGACTGGGCAGGAGACCAGTGTGAAGTGGCTGAATTCAGAGGCAGGCAGTGCTGGACTGCTGGGGGAAACAGTGCTGATGAGGTGAGATAGAATCATAGAAACATTTAGGTTGGCAAAGACCTCTAAATTCATTGAGAATAACCATTAATCCAGCTCTGCCAAGCCCCCTGCTAAATTATGTCCCCAAGTGCCACATCTGCACGCCTTTTAAATACCTTTAGGAATGGTAATTCAACCATTTCCCTGGGAAGCCTGTTCCAATGCTTGGTGACTGATAGAGGAAATAAATTTTTCCTAATACCCCATCTAAACCACCCTGGTGTGCAACTTGAGACCATTTGCTCTTGTCCTATCATTTGCTACCTGGCAGAAAAGACCAACACCCACTTCACTACAAAGTCCTTTCAGGTAGTTGTAGTGAGCAACAAAGTCTCCCCAAGCCTTCTTTTTTCCAGGTTGAACACTCCCAGCTCCCTCATCTGCTCCTCATAAGACTTGTGCTTCAGATACACTTGTGCTGCAGAGAACAGTGTCAAAGGCTTTACTGAAGTCCAGGCAGGCAACATCCATGGCCTTTCCCACATCCACTAAGTGAGTCAACTTTTCCTAGAAGGAGGTTGCATTAGTGGAGCAGGACCTGCCTTTCACAAACCCATGCTGACTGGGCCTGATCCCCTCATTTTTCTATATGTGCTGCATGATGACACCCAAGATGATCTGCTCCATGACTCTCCCCAGCACCAACGTCAGGCTGACAGGCCTGTAGTTCCCCCGATCTCCCCTTTGGCCCTTCTTGTATTTCACTTTTGCTAAATTCCAGTGCTCTGGGACCACCCCAGTGAGCCAGGACTCGGATGTCCCATCATTGGAAGTGTTCCAGGCCAGGTTGAGTGTGGCTTTGAGTCACCTGATCTAGTAGAAGATGTCCCTTTTCAAGGTAGGGGGTTGGAACTATATGTTCTTTTAAAGTCCCTTCTAACCCAAACCATTCTGTGACTATAATTCTGTAAAAGTGAGTCAGTGAGCACTTCTTCCTGCTTTCTCACAACCTGAGAAGGGCAATGGCGCTGGGTATATCTGTGGGATACTGAAAAGAACTGAGAGGCACAAGGAGGAATAGGAGCTGCCAGGAGCTATTACTATAGACAGCCCTCAGAGTGATGGCTGCCAACTTCTCAAGAACCTGAACGTCCTTTACCTTGAGTGGGTTTAGTACATGTTGCTTTTGCATAAAAAATTTTCCCAAATGACCTCTCAGGGTATTTTCTATCAGGCCTGAGTGTGGTGGGCTGAGTGCTCTTTAATAGGACCAGCTTTTTAAGGGATAAGATGTACTTTCAACTAATTGCCTCTGTGTTCAGGTTTTCATTTATCAATTTCCTGAGCGGTGACCTTAGCAGGAGGGCAAAAGTACTTGTTGGAGCTTTCAAGGAAATGATACAGAGAACAGACTGAAAGTTACCATCATAGAGAACAATCTGTTTAAAATAACATTACTAAAGGCCCATATTACTAATTACACTTTATTAGTTGGTAGACACGAGTTTTCTGAATAAGTAGCATATGTAAAGCTACTGCTTATACCAAATCCACAGCATTAAGTATTTCTATCAATGCTCTGTTTTGACATGAAATACATGGCTGAAGGTTGTCAGTGGCTACTGGAAGAGTGGCCTTTACTGAAGACAGATAAACCATCTTATTGTTTTTTACCATCTTTTCCCTCATGTAGTGGAAACATCAGCAGCAGTTAAGGATACAGACACTGAGGGCTGCCTGAAGTGTTGGAAAACACCGACTGTTGCAAAAGAGATGGCTGGTTATTGAATGTGCTCTGTCCTTGTATGAATTAATAGTGTTTTTCATAAAAGAGAGAAGTGTGCATCGTGCCTGTTGTGCAATCCCAGGCACTCCTGTTTGTTTGCTTAAGGTTGTGGAGATATGGAAAGGTTGCATCTCACACCCTTCATGGGACCTGTGTCTGTTTATCTGTGGGAAGCCTCCTGTGTGAGGGCTGCTTTCCCTGGCTGCTTGTGCATCCCTTTTCTTCTCCCTGTGGGCTCATCTTGTGGGGCAATGGGGGGCAGCAGCATGGCCATAAAGGTGGCTCTGGTTCCCAGGACCTAGGAGAGCCTCATGGGAGGTTTTCCTTTCCCTGAGGGGAAAAGGGAGAAGGTGATGTGGGACAAAGAGAGATGTGCCCTACTAACAGCCCCTGGAAATCCCAGTCCTTGCTCACTGAAGGCTATTCCCCGTCCTCAACTCCCTCAAATATGTGCCCCAGCATCTTCCCCACTGTCTGCCTGTTGCCTGCAAAAGAAATGGATTGACCTGTGCAGCTTTGAGCAGCTCTTGCATTTCCAAAGCTACTGAGAAACCATTTCTTACTGAATAGATGTGCTTATGAAAGCAAAACTATTACCTGGACTCCCGAGAGTTGAGAGACTCATGCACAGTTTCAAGTCCACTGGCTTGTGCGTGATATACTTTGCACCCCCAAAGAATGACTCTAAGCTTATTTCTGAACCCAGGAAGCCAAAAGGAATATTTTCTCAAAGGAATATATTCTTGAAACATCTACATGACCCTTCATCCTGGTCTTTGCTAATTCTCTTTCATTCTGCTGGTGAAGATCATTACTTAAAATACAGTTGAAAAAAACCTCCAAACAGATGAATGGAAGAAAAAAACTACCCATGACGTCGGCAAAGCAGATACTAATAGACAGATATCAAAGGGATACTGCCTTCAGCTACACACTTGAAATATTGCTGACGTCAATCTGGGGCACATTTTAGCCTCCTATGCTTTGCATTTAGGAGGCTGAAGTACATTACATATAATTGGTTCCACCTACACAAAATTTGTTGAGGAAAAAAGCAACAAGATTGCAGGTTCTCACCACGTCTGTAGGCACAAGACATATTCCTGACACCCCAGCAGCAATGCTGCTCCCACAGGGGAGTACTGGCAGGGCCTGCCACAACTCCCAGCTGCCTCCTCCTGGTCCTTCTCCACCTGAACTGTAGACAGGGACTGGTAATCTTATGTGTGCAAGAGGGACCAAAGCCCCATACCCACATAGCACATACAGCAGATGATGAGGGGAACATAATGTTTTAGCAGTGCCTGTAGGACAGATCAGGGGGGAATGGCTTTAAACTGAAGGAGAAGAGATTCAGATTAGATACTAGGCATAAATTCTTTACTTTTGAGGGTGGTGAAGCACTGGTTCAGGTTTCCTAGAGAAGCTGTGGATGCTCTATCCCTGGAAGTGTTCAAGGCCAGGTTGGATGTGGTTTTGAGCAACCTGGTCTAGTGGAAGGTATCCATCGCCTGTCAGGGACTAGGTGAGCTTCCAACCAACCCATTCTATGGCCCTGTGTACTTTCACTTGTATTTTCAGCCCAGAAACTAGCAGGTGCTGTCCTGGACATTACAGATTGCACAAGAAATAGTGATACTACTGAAAAAGGTTTTTCTTCACAGCTGTCCCGAGTGCTGATGGCACTGACTTGCTCACTCAGCTGGGTGGCAGAAAGCATCTGCAGTGGACACAGAACCAAGAAAGCAGCAAGCCCAGATCACTTGGACATGGATCTCAGATTTATGTGACTCAGCTCCCTCACCTGGAGATCATAACACCAGAGGGCTTCACAAAACCCTTCATCGTTATCTCCAGATTTTAAAGAAGCAAACGCTAAGTTCTCTGAGGCAGTCCCACCAAAGTCATTCCCCTAGGCAGGCAGGAGACACTGAAGGGCGCTGTAGAGAGGTAGTACTAAGACTTTCTGTCTCCTCACTGCTGTGCTGCTCCTCTGGAGGAGATGTAGAAGGATATTCCACCCGATTTGTCTCATTTTAAGGCACCCCTTCTCTCTTTCCTCTTCCCAGTTGCTGTTTTTTCCCAAAAAGAAGAGCTCCCAGGGCCTCTCCAACCTCCCAACAGCAAGAGTCTTTCTTGGAGAGGACACAAGCAGGGCAATTAAGGGAACCCCCAGAGAGTACCTGAACTGAGCAGACAGACCCTGGTGTCTGCATGCTGTTTCTCCAAGTTTTTCTGCAATCTCCACCATAAATAACCACAGAGGGCCATGATTGCCTATTATGGCACCCATGACAGCAGAGCCAGCTGCTCCTTATCTCCTCACTCCTTTTCCAAGCAGCCACACACAGGTGAACACTCCTCTACCCTTCATACACTTCAGTGTGGCACAGCAAGAAGAGGAGGAGAACAAAGGACAACACTGAACTGGAGGAACCCTTTGCTCCATAGGGATTTCACATTACAAGAGATTTCAGGCTCTTGCAGACCTGTGTGTACGATGTGCCAGAGCTCTGTTTTTCCAAGCACACTAGCTGCTCCCGAGCTTTGCTGGAGGCAGCAGGTGGTACAGAGAGGTTGGGCCTTTGGAAACCAGATCTTTCACCATTTAGCTGTATCTAAAAGGAACTTGGCCTACATCTGAGGACAACAGGCAGAAAAGGGACAAATGAAATTAGATTTGAGCTCAACATGACCTACTAAATCAAACAGACCAATGTGACTGTTGCAGTATAACATCTTTGCTTCCTACAGACTTGGATTAAAAGAAAGAGAAAAAAAGCATTTTGAAAACCCTCCTATAGGTCTTGCTGAATCTTTTACTTGTCTGTGCCTTAAAATAAATGTGCTGCTTTAGCTAACCCATGCTGGATCTGGCTGTGTCTTTGGGGAAATTCTAGCTGACTCTTTGGAAGGGCATGTTATGGCTGCCCTGTGTGCTGGGGACATGAACATTCTTGTCCAGATTAGAGCTTGGCTACTGAACTGTGGGCAACTGGGGCTCTGCAGAGCCACAGGGGAGATGCCAAATAGATTCACCCATGGCTGGCCCCAGCTGCCCAGCATCGAGCTCTTCAGGGCTTCTGCAGCTGCAGGCTACACCTCCTGCCCTCCCCACAGGTATTCATTGCTGTACTGTCAGGTCTCTCATTCTTTAATTACATCTCACATAATATACCTGAAATGAGGGTGTTTCATGTGAGGAGAGAATAATTCACTGAAAGGTCTGGTAAGGGGCAGAGACACTTGCAGTGCAGACTTGTAGCATCTGTCCCTTTTTATCTCTCAACCCCCGCTGGAATAAAATACGCTATGTGGCAGCATAGATAGAGCAGGGAAAAGACTCTCAAACCCAGAGTGTTGCCCTCTGAGAGGGACCTGCAGAGAGCAAGCAAGCAGCAAATGCTGCAGAGAGCGACTCAAATCTGCCATCTCTTTTCAAGGGTCGTGCCTCCAACTTGCAAGGCACATGTCCACATGTGGATTGGCACACACACTGAGGCATCAGTCAAGGCATGAGAGGTTGGCTGAGCATATGGCCAGAGCACTCCTCCTGCTGAACTGGTACAACAAATAACACAGCAGACAAGTAGATATTGAGAAAGGGGAAATCCCAGCACACCCAACTAGTGGTGTCCTCTCAGATAGAGGGACTGTGAGGGAGGAAATGGTTTTCTTTAGCACTGCTCTCCGCAAAAAAAAACCTGACAGGGCTCTGGGGCATGAGATGGGAGCCCTTTGAGATAGAGACCCTCTTCATGTCTGCTCCTAGGGACTTTTCATTCCAGACAAAATATATCTCTGATCAAGTTTCAGCATCTCTGTTAATTCTGCTTGCAAGCAGTTTTTAGCATTATCAGTACAAGCTGATTCTCACAGAGGCCCCAGCTACCATGGGAAAACACAGGGGGCATCTGTTGGGTGTTTCACACCACTCACTGCTTATTGCAGCGAAACGTACCCCCACTGATCACTGCAGCTACCATACACCCACTGCTCACCACAGCCCAGAGGCCTTTTCCCACTTTCTTTCTAGTATTTCTGCCTATTAAATAACTGACTCATCTTTATATTCCACCAATTTGATAAACATCCGTCAGTTATCTAAGAGACTGTTTAACTACATGGACCTGGGCCATCGTGATGCCAGCATGCCTGTCTACGAGGGAGACTGTTACATTGCTTGCCTGGAGAGCTTCTCCTCCTCTCCCTGGTATTTCCCTGCAGTCACTGATTATCTAGAAGTATTTGCCAGAAGAACAGATTATTTTTCAGAGTTAAAGAAGGAGGGGGGAGTCTGTTTTGCTAACAGCAAGTAGGACACAACCCTCAGCTGCCAGGGGAAAGGGGAAGGGCCCCAGTCCCCACTCTCTGATGTACCAAGTCCCTCTCCTCCCCAATGATGACAGTGAGCTGACAGACCACTTGCCTTCCCTTGCCTTGTCAGACACACTTGGGGGGCTGACACAAGCACATCACCAAGATGGCTGGTGTAAACCATGCTGGGAGGGATCCTTACACATGGAAAGTGAAGGTTTATGCCTGGAACTCCAAGTCACTGCCTACTCCAGACAAAGAAACTGTGGCAGAGTGGGTGAATAATTCTTATTAAGTGGAAAGATATTCACAAGGCAAACACAAAACCTTTTCCATGGGTTTACCATCAGGACTAAAAATAAGATGCTGCCTACTCAAGTTCTTTCTGCCTTTGATGACAGCTGAAATATTTATGGGACTTCAACACACGTCTAGCCTCAGAGCAGCAAGTGCAACTTAAGAGGTTAGACGAACACCTGCAGAAATGCAAAATGCTAACTGGCTTTGGCTTGCTATCCAGTGCAGCTATGTGGGAAGCAGAGCTGGGTCTTGGCTTTGTACAGAGTAGGGCAGTGCAGCCTTAGGGCTGCCCTAAGGCAGGAGGGCAGCTCCCAGCCAAGGTATTGCACTTGGCTGCTGATGCCAACTTAAACTTCAAGGACTTTGTCCACAGCAGAGGCCTTAGATGCCAAGCCAGTGGCAAACTCCTGGGGTATTTGCTTATACCAAGAGTATGCCCTAGTTTAGGATGTTTTTAAGATAGGTACACACCAGCTAAGCACTGCAAGACTGACTGACCAGAATTAAGGCCCTAGGACTATTGTTTCTTTTCATCCATGGAATCAAAATATCCTGCTGTCATTTAACCCTGCCCCACCTCTGACCAGCCTCCCTGTACTGAGCTTTGAGGGCCCCTAATGGAAACTGTACAGAAAAGCCCCAGTGCAAATGTAATGAAGGACTATGAATAACCGGCAAAAATGAGCCCCAACATGTATTTTGATGGAGAGATTGAAGGAAGAACAATTTTTTTAATGGAAAATACTAACTACAATGGAAACAAAATGAGATTCACCCTAAAAAACCCATAGCCTCCTCAGTACAGGGGCAGTATTGTTATAAAGACAAAAACTACATCAAAAGCTTGGGAGGGTAGCAGTATAAAGGAGATATCCATGGGATTTGGACAAAGTCACCAACACTTGGCAGGGAGCCTTTCTTTTTTCCATCTTCAGGTTTCAGAAATGGTTTTCACTCCCTAGGAGTGAAAACACCTCAAGAAAACCTGTTACGAAAAATTTAAAATAAAGAGCTAGTGGAAACATTAGATTGGGTCTTCTCCTTTACCCATCCACCACCATGTGTGAAGCATGGAGAAACTTGATGACCTTTGAGACTTCTGGGTCTTGGTTAGTTGTTGCTCAGAAGTTGCTAGAGAAAGAGGGAAGGCTGTGTGTGAGGCACAAAATTTGAGGAGAGCTTTTTCGCAGTATGGTCTCTTAAATGAGGAAAGCCACCCTGCAGAGAGGAGGAGCCACCGCGTGTAAAGGGTGAGGAGAGGATTCTGTGGAGCAGCCAGCAACCCAGCATATCACCATCAGGCACCCCAGCATATTGCCAGGGGCTGAGAACACAAATCCACTCCTCTGTGAAGCAAAACCCATCTGCTTGTCTTGCCAGACTCCCAGTTTCAGCATCTCCTACCAACCTGTATGCCACTGCTGATCTGGATTTTGTTACTGCTTCTATGGTGAATATCAGACACAGAGCTAAACACTTTCACCTCTAGTTTCCCAGCTCTCAAAGCTCTGGGAAATGTACTTCTGTCCCAGAGTGCTGCTGGCAGCAGCTGTGACAATGGGAGGGGATCCTGAGCTCCTGGCAGTGCACAAGAGAACCATGAGCAAGGATGTTGAGCAGCCACAGCCCTCTTAGATGTCCTGGTTAATCCAACCTGCTACGAAGAACAGGAAAGGCAACCATCAGGGTTTCCATCATTTAGGGATTTTCGATCCAGTGAGAATCAAGCATGAAACCTTTCCCTGTCATTCATGGTTAAGTCTCTCCCAGTCTGGGAGACTCAATTAGCCAGGGCAGGCTCAGGCCCTTAGGGAGCCACTGGTTGTCAGGGAGGGTCCAGCACAGCAGCAGCCAAGGACCAGAAGCCTCCTGAACATCACCAGTGCCTCAAGGACAGACCTCATATGCTGGATGTCTTCAGTGCAACCCAACACCTCTGTGCAGCCCTGCATTCGGCAGGTGTGCCTTCCTTCTGCAAACACAGAAGATGGGAGTGTGATCTAGAAAAGTAAGGATTTTCTAAAGCAAAGCAGTCACTTTACCTTTCTCCAAGACCTCAGCAATAAATATAGCCTGCAACCTTCGCAACGTATCCTGACAAAATCACAGGATTCCCCCTGAGATGGAAGACAGGGATGGGGAGGAGAATGAAGCCCACATATTCCAAGGGGAAATGATTAGTGACCTGCTACACCATTTGGGCACAAGTCTATCAGGCTGGACAGGATTCATCCAAGGGTACTGAGTGACCTGGCTGAAGTGTTCACTGAGCCACTTTCCATCAGAGGGTAGGTTTAAATTAGATATGAGGAAAAAATTCTTTACTGTGAGGCTGATGGGGTGCTGGAACAGGTTGTCGAGAGAGGTTGTGGATGCCTCATCCTCAAAAGAGTTCAAGGCCAAGTTGAGTAGAGCTTGGAGCAAACTGATATAGTGGAAGGTGTTGCTGCCCATGGCAAGGGGTTGAAATGAAATAATCTTTAAGGTCCCTTCCTACCCAAACCATTCTACATTTTTATGATGTTAGCCAGCAGCCCTGGCTAACTGGGGAGGTCCCAGTTGACTGGAGGTCAGCAAGTGTGATGCCCATCTAAAAGAAGGACCAGAAGAAGGGTGCAGAGAACTACAGGCCTGTCGGCACAAGCTTGATGCTCAGGAAGGCCATGGCAAGATCAAGATCATTTTGAGTGCCATCACACAGCATGCACAGGACAACCAGGGAATCAGGCTCAACCAGCATGGGTTTGTGAAAGGCAGGTCCTGCTCAACCAGCCTGGTCTCTTTTTATGACGAGGTGACTTGCTTAGTGAATGAGGGAAAGGCTGTGGATGTTGTCTGCTTTAACTTTAGTAAGGCCTTTGTTTTCCACAGCATTCTCCTGGAGAAACTTCCTATTTGTGGTTTGGGTGAATCCACTGGGTAAAAAACTGTCTGGGTGGCCAGATCCAGAGAGTGCTGGGGAATGGAGATAAATTCAGCTGTAGTTGGTCACTAGAGGAGTTCACCAAGGCTCAATACAGGGGAGAGAGCCCTCTTTAATGTCCTCATCAAAAAGCAAAATAAAAGGCTGTTAAAGGTACAGCGAATGTCCACTATCTTCTTTCCACCTACAAATTACAAAGTGCAGTTTGCTTGTCTCTGCTTGCATAGATAGCAGGTAATTAGCAAATCCCTACAGTGATGCACAGGCACCAGCTGGAGGGATAAATTACAGCTTGGGAGCTGGTTTCCCAAACAAGCCAGGGCAGGCACACAGCATAGGCTGGGGCTGGATTCTAGCCAAGTGAGGAAGTGGCACTACTGCCATCAGCTGTGGGGAAATAACAGGTGCGATTTTCAGTAACTGTTAATAAAAAAGATAGCAATACATTTTCTTGTTTCAGTGTAATTGGAGTGAGTCCTCTTGACTTTGCCAGAGACTGTTCTTAGATATGTAACAGCTTGAAGTGAACGGGTTTTGCCATAACTTTATGTGATTACAACAGAATGTCACTTTATTTATTCATCAAGGGGGATTTGGAAGGGGAGAAGTAAGACATTTTAAATTATCACTGGAGACAGAGGTGCTGACAACTGTGCTTAGGTTTTTAGAGCCTAATTAGCAGCATGCTGGAACTGCACCTCCTCTCATTACTCTTGATTACATTTTGTAAAGAATTAATGTGATGTTTATAAAACACTTCCCCCAGAGTTTGTTTCTGCAGTTTTTTGTGTTGCTGCCAAGCTGTTCACCTCAGAAGCACAGAAGCACAACTTCTCAGGGGTTCATCCTGCAGCCACTCATTTCTTGTCAAGAGAAAACCAGAAATTCTCAGGGCTGGTTGCACACTCGAGAGGCAGGAAGCAGTCCTCCTGCAAGCTCGGTTTGTTATTGTAGTACTGATGAGACAGACCTGCTGCTGGATCCAGCAGCGGTAAGACAGCTATAAACAGAAAAGCTGTTGTTACACAGAGGTTGTTCTCTTGTAGCTTTTTGTCCTTTCCTTATCCAGAAACTGCTGGGATTCAAGATGATGTTGTGAGGCTGGAGGGTCACGGCAGGGCAGTTGGACACTGCACTGCACAGCTGCCTCCCTGGGATGCCCCCAGTGCCCTCCACCTCCGCTATCAGTGATAGCAGTTTAATCACAACAGCAGGAGCCCCTGACGTGCCCACTATGCAGGACAGAAAATTAAAATGGCAATGCATTACATGCAGCTGAGAATGAGAAATCCCTCAGCAGATAGAGATCTCCACCACCAACAAAGAAGGAAAAACAAAGAAATATAGGGCCCCAGCCCCACTGGACTCAAGCTGTATAAGCTGGTAGCAATGGCTTGCCCCCCCTACAATTTCAGGGTAACAGTAATACACTGGGACCTATAATTGGCTATGAACGGTGCAAAATTAAAATTAGAAAATGAGAAAAAATAGGATATTATTAGCAGCAGGCACAGTACATCAGATAATTTTGCAGGTGTTTCAAGGATAATTTTTCTTAAGAAGGAGATCATGAAGTGAAGTCACTGCTTTGAGTTCACAAATTACTAAACTTGAAGCAGAGCACTCATATGTCAATGGAGATGAGGGAGAATGTATTGTGACTGTTAGGAAAATTAAGCCGATATGGTTGTCCAAGCCAGAGTGCAGACAGATATGAGGAGAAGGTAGAAGATCTTGGAACTAAAGCATGAAGCATTGTATAGTACAACAGAAGCACTGAGCAGGAGAGAGTTTCCAAGCTGAAAACAGAGTAAGTGGTAGTATCCCCACTGGCAGGCAGCGTTGCTCAGGCTCTGGAGAAGGGTAACCCCACGTTACATGGGCTACCCTGAGCCAGTGAATCTGCAGCTCTCAAAGGTGGAACTCATGAGTCACAAGCTAAATGCTGAGATTGGGGTTGGGGGTTAGACTTGAATCTGCAGCAGAAGCATCTTGCTGCTGAGCTTGAGCAGGGAGAGGCCAAGCATGTCTGCTCTAAATGCAGAGGAAGCAAATCTCAGGTCCACCCCAGAGGAGGAGGGAGAGAGGGCAAGAGCAGGACTAGAGCTGGTGGCATGAATTAGGCTGGTAGCTGAGGCTGAGGAAGGAAGAGGGAGGAACAGAGAGAGGACTCATGTGAGTGCAGACATCCGTCCTGAGATGCAGATAGTGTTTGGAAGTGGGAACGTGGATATATGGAAAACTGAGACTTACACACAAAGACAGAAATTTGGATGAGAGCCGGGCAAAGTGAGGTGGAGGCAAACATGGGTAAGGAGAGATTAGTCATATGGGAGAGAAGGAGATTGCTGGTTCAGGCTGACCATACACAAGGTCATGTGAAAATCCTGAAGGTAAATGAATAGAAAGGTGCTGAGTTCCAGTAAGTAGCCTCATAAGAAAGCCAGCAAGAACCACTTTAAATGAGGAGACATGCACCACTTAGAGGTGTCCCACAGTAGCAGCAGGATGAAATTTAAAGCTTTGTGATACATAAGGGGTCACATTAAGTAATAATAGGTCTTTGGTTTTAAAACATGGAAAATGGAAGCCAGGCTGTTGTCTATGGTATACAATGGGAAGATGATTGATCATTGTCATAAACTGAAGAGAGAAAAGTTCAGACTTGCAAGAAGAAACTCCCACAGCAAATACAGTTAAGCAGTGACACAGGTTGCCCAGAGAGCCTGTAGCATCTCTGCCTTGGGCGCTTTCAAGACCCAAATTGAAAAAGCCCTGAGCAACCTGGCCTGACCACAGACACTGTCTGAACATAGCTTTGGGAAGGGACTAGTTCCTGCTCTTTCACTAACGAACTTTAATTTCCCAAAGTTAAAAGTAAACAAGAGGATGGCATGGGAAAGCAATTCCAAAAACTTGCCATAGGCAGGCATGAGAAAAGAGCTCTAAGTGGGAAGCAATCTCGTCCAGCCTGGGAAGCCAGAAGATCACTCCAAGGTCACCTTTTTTCTTCAGTAAGTCTCTGTGAAGCTCACATGCTATCTCATATGACTCGTTTCTTTTTATACCAAACTCTTTAGAAGTTAACCATCCAATCTCTTACTCTGTTAGCTCAAATGCCAGAGTTTTTTGACAGAGCCAAAGTCCTTCTAGATACTGATAAATTATCAGCACAATAAATCACCTCTGCTTCTTCCTGTTGCCTTTTATTGAAATCCAGAAAGCTACAAACAAAGTCATGCATGCAAAGGGCTGAAATGGGAGGAAGGCAGTCTTAATCCACTCTCCTAGTACATACACTTATCACCCCAATGCTTAGGCTGAAGCCACTCTATCTTGGGGAGAACTCAAAAAATCACAGCAGTATCAAGATATTTATATTGTCTGATACCCTCATGACTACCCTGTAGCGCTCCTAAAACCTGGGCTCCCCATAAACCTGCCTGATGAGCTGGCAAGCGGGCAAACATATTGCTGTCTTCACTCTTCCGCTGTTTCACCACAAATTGGCAAATTACATTCCCACAAAACATTTCAGTTTTCACAAATCATTGATCCGCAACAGAATTATCTTTGCTGGAAAATTCCCACTCTGTGTGTCTCTGAAGACATAAGTGCACAAATAGGTGCAGAACCTCTTCAGAATGTGCTGTAGCCCCTTAATGGATTTCACCCTGGCCCTTGCTGGTTTGGTGATCTCCATTCCACTGACTCTGAAAGAGAGAAGGATGGACTTTGAGGAAGTTGATACACACTCTATTGCTGCTCTGAAGACCAGTAACAGTATGATGGATTTGAGCCAGTATCCTACTGGAAGATAGCACAGGGCTCTTAGAGTGCCAGGATATTATGTTTACTGTGATCAGTGCTGCTTGGTAGATGGCCCAGTGCATGCTCAGCAAGCTGGAGCTCCTTCAAAGCTCCCTTCTGCAGTCCCTCGTTTCCCAAGCAAATTGCTGGGTTTCTTTTTTGACATGGAAAGAGAACATGTTCCAGCAGAACTAGATTCACTTTTCCGCAAAGCTGCTCCTGCAGCCCTGCTTTTAAAAGCGTGTATTGCTGACATGAATGCAATTGCTGTTCCTCGCAACAGCACTCTAAAACAAAAAATCCCTTGTATACTATTAGTCATCAGCAAAATTCCTGATGACAAGCAAATATTTAGCACATATCACGCGTGGCACTGCCTTGGGAGGACTGGTTAAACAGGAGTGTTTGAATTCTGTAGCAGAGTCCAATGTTTGTCCTTCCACAAGACAGCCTGAGCCAGTCTTGGAGTCCAGGTCACAGGAAACCTGAATGGGACCACCTACTTTTTTCAATCATAACTAAAACAGGCCACGTGTATTATGCACAGTGGCCAGTATTCCTCTTCGCCTATCAGTTCTAATCCAGCGATAGCAACACCAGATTTAGGTCTTAGGGCACAACAGAGGCATAGGGATAGGTGCATATATATATATATATCCACTAACCAAAGCAGGACTTGCAAAATAAACCATCCAAACCCCCCAATTAGTTTGCCACTCTGTAGCTGAGAATTGCACTTTATTAGTCATCATCATCATCAATACTTATTCCAGTAGTTTATGAAAGACATACACAGTCATACACAGTTTTACAGAATCGCATGTATATGTCTATATAACTTCGTGATTTAGTTTATCACTGTGGGGGTATTCTTCTTAAATAGTTGGATGCTTATCAAAACCAAAGAACTTCAGATCAACAATATAAGAAAACAGACTAAGCACTACTCTCCACGGCCCATTCGTTCAGTTTTGAAGACTTAAAGTTCTATATGGAATAAGCAAGCTATTACTGACCTGTGAATGAACTAATCATGTTTGGCTGAATGCTTCACTCAGTTTTAGTTTGAAACCAATTCATTTGAATTTATAAAGACATCCAAATTTATTGTGAATATTCTCTCCAAGCTCCAAATGGTATCTGAAGGAGACTAGATTAACTTCTGGAGAAAGAATTGTCCAATTAACTGAGCACAGTAAAGTTATGAGCAAAGACTGCTTTCCAAAGACCCTTTAAAGTTAAACTTTTCTCCCACACTTAGTATGTGAAAGTTCCTGATGTTGATATTATTCTTTTTCCATGAATAGCATTAGTCATCCATAAACACAAACCTGTGCTCACATAGGTCTGAATATGCTATGCTGTTATGCCATACTTACAACATTCCTAATGCTTTGACCATTGCCATTACTAGCTCCAGTGATTTTAAGAAAGAATTTTATAATACAAAAATTTATTTTCAGTCCTGTGGCCCTGTAGATTTTCATCACTCCCATGAGATGGATTCTTTACCTTATGTGAATCTACCAAAAATTTGTGTTAATAAGTTAGGCCAAAATTGTCCACTCTGTATAAAAAGTTAGGCTTCCAAATCTGTATTAGGCATCCACATTGTAATTATGTAATTATGTTTCCAAAGACACTGAGATTATATAGCTCCTTTTCATTTCAGGGACTTTTACTGTGAAGACTGAAAAAAATACTCAGAAGTCAAGTAGGATTTTAAATCATGCTGAGATGGTTAGTTTCAGGCACTTTCATTTCAGCAGTTTTTGTTTTTTATTATGTAGTCTGATTTCCAGTATAAAAGGAGCAGTTTGAAAACATCCACATTTAGATACCGCACTTTAAGCATTTGCATGTCTACATTCAGCTTACATTTGCATGAGTATGTCAAAATGTTTTTTAATTCCTCTTCACACTTTGGGGGTAACATTCAAGAACTGACAGATTTGTAGGAAAACCCCCTCAAGCTGGCCATTAGCAAGAGTCAGTTTTACATTATCATTACCTCAACATCCACAACAGACCAATTTGCCAAATAAATGGAATGCTAATGTGACAGCTGAATTCTAATCCCTTCCTATAATTAAAAAAATAACAGTAACAATGGGAAACCAGCCATGATACAAGGAGACTTAGAAATTTAATTCACCAAATTCAATCACCTGTAAGAAGGATTCCAGTAAATTAATCACGAAATATAAAAATACTTTTCAGTGAAAAACATCTCAAGTTTCAAAATTTCTGTAGACCTGGCCTGCAGAATGGGAAAAATGTTTCATTGCTTCTCATTTCATGAGAAAAGGTAAGTTATCTGCATTGAATCAGCATCTTCAAGACAATGCTCAGACAGAGATGTTGCTTTCTGTGGATCTGTTTGCTCTTAGGGAGCACTTGGAAGGTTTTTTTCTCTCAGATATCCAAGACCAAAAACTTTCAGGCACTCCTTGCTTCCACATGAATTTCTACTGCTTTGCACTTCATGATCTGTTGTCCTTAGCAACAAAAAAACATAACTCCTATTAAATTTAATCATTAATTGGATTTTTGTAACCTTTCTGCATGCTCACCCCTGCAGTCTTACCCAGACCTTGAGGGAAATAAACAAAAAATGCAGTGCTGCTCTTAGTACTTATGTAAACAGCCATGAAACATCAGGAAATATTTTCTATCCATGCTGTGCCAGCAAAGGAAATTGGAGTCAGGTCATGGTTTAATGAGATAATCTCCATGAGCAGAGCAGATGCTAAATGCCCCTCAGTTAAAAACCACCAAGCAGAGCAAGTTAGAACAAGGATGTCTTGACTATGAAAACCACCGTGGATAGGCTCAGTCCTTGAAGCTGCTGTGTCTGTTGCACACTAGAGGAAGAACAGGCAACCAGCTTATGCAGCTTTCTACACAGGCTTACCACTAATTTCGCAAGGTATGTTTTATAAGATGGAATTTTTATCTACACTTCACGTAGGTGGCTGCAACACTAGAATACAGAAGAACAAGTGGCAGGCAAGCCAGGGTCCTCCTGAGAAGATTTGTGGCAGCTCTGTGAAACACATTTTCTTGACAGAAAACACTGAAGTGGGATGGGATTACTCAGGACTCAGCATCCCCATATAAACCCAAGATTTATCTTTTTCGGGGGGACACATGGCAGCTGTGTTTTCACATTATTCCTCTCAATTTTCAAAATGGAAGTTGGTATTTGTGCAGTTAAATAAAAATATTGACATGCTGTTATTATTATCCCAGGTATGTTCCTTATGGAAATTTTCAGTCGAACAAACAGCTGTGTCTTCTCATGTATGTAGATGTATCTGTTCTGTACAATGTAACCACCAGGAGATGCCGTTTTTTGGACACAGAAGCTCACAGTGCAGGCCAATAACCAGTATAATACACACAGCTTCACCAGCCAGTCTGGTGGGATGGTCATTGTTTTTAGAGATTTCAAGTCTGTGAGGCTTTTTTCATCTCACTCTAATCCTTATTAAGCTTTCAGTATGCTATTGTTTTTTAAGGTTGTCGAATTTATCCCAAAGCAACATTTTGTTGTTTCACATTCTTTAACAATTTCTATTATGCACCGAAGCACAAGAGTATCATGCATTCTACTTTTTTTAAATGCCCAAGTTATGTTTTTAACCTGTTTTTTCCCCCCACAAATATATATTACCCTGCACACAATCCCATAATGAATAAAGGCAAAAGACAGCTTAGGAACTATAGTAATTTTTGTCTCTTTTCTTCTCTGGTGAGTTATGAATTTTTCTATATGCAAAATATGGGAAAAAAGAGGGTAATTAGTGTTGTAATGTACATATGGAACATACTTCTTGATCTAATCTGCAGCACCTCCCCCTAATATTCTGAAGTTTGGTAAAAGCTACTGGAATTATTTTGCAAGGAAAAAAAAGAATTAATACATAGCCTATACATATTGAAACTGTATCCTCAAAGTGGTCTGTCTCCCTTTCACCCAGAAAAAAGGAACGAGAAAGAGCAGTGGTCAGTCTCCGAGACCTGCATATCCACTGTAAGTGTGGTCCCGCTGAATGTGATTTTTCTCCTGATGTTCACTGAAGGTTCTTGACGGCTGCTCTGCAAAATTTGGGTCCTTCTAGAATACACTGGGATTGGCAATCACAGTGAGATCTCCTTGGTATCTATCTCCTAATGGTTCTTCTCATAACCTGCTTCTCATTCTGAGAGACCCCTGTCTGGCGTCACTATATTTTCACACTGAACCCTAAATAAACTCAAAAATAGTCTAAGGGCATCTTCTGTAAAACAAGCATTTCATTTTTCAAATATGTTTCTGATTATGTAACAATCCTTGGGAGAAATACTGCATGCCTTTTGCAGTCTACTTAAAAAGAGGAGGAAAAGGGTACACCAAGGTTGTATTTCTTCAATCCCACAATTCCAATTTTTTTTTTAAAAAATTTTATATAGAAGAGTATTTTCACCACAGAGGCACGAGGATTGGAAAACAAAGAGCTTCAGGTATTTTTGGTGCAAAAATCTTAAATGCAGATGTCACCTCTGAAACACAACTCAGTAATTTAGCAAACATTGTCTGAGGGTGCGTATCAGCAATCCTCCTTGACAAGGAAGATGCAGAGAGAAGGCTGACGTGACATAGCATTAGGATAATCAGCCTCTAGAAACACAAATGAATGTGCATGCATGAAGGTAGGTAACTTGAGCTGAATGTCGTTAGCACAACTCGTGAGAGCTGATTAAAACAGCCATTACAATGAAGTGGCATTCAGGGAAATAGAGTTGAAGTAATGTAACAATCACACCTCAAAGCAGTCGATGTCTATCAACTTGCCTTAAGATGTGATGACATAGAAACTCAGCTGATACATGACAGCAGAGATTTTGAGTCATCCCTGGATATTGAATCACTTAATAACAGAGCATGCTAATAAAATATTTGAAGATCTTCAGTATTTTTTTCTAAAATCAGTAATGGAAAATACGAAAATGAGTACAAGTGAACAGTTGAAAATTCTTTGTAGATCAGACCAATAAAAGATTACATTCCATGTGATTCACATATACACATAAAAAATTTCTGGAGGAGCATTCATCAGTATAATCATATCGACCTAACAAATCTGTGTTCAGATGTAAATTTCAAATATAGATTATAGACTAAATAGCAAATTAAACACAGACACACAAAGGCATAGGAAAAGCCTAAAATGGCAGGATGTTTTGAGCACCTCCTAAATTTTCCAAATACCATAAATCTTCATTAAATGTAGTATTTTGTCTTTCAGAAGGATGCTGCTTTCTCATCTGGTGTGTTAGTAAATAATTGTAAAGCTACTTCTTTCTATTTCCAGACAGATCCCTGCTGTGCTTTCTCTCTCCTGGATAACATAAGGTTCAGAATGCAGATCAAGGACACGACTGACGATCCTTCTGTAATTAAAGCTCCCTAATGATGCCAACACAGGTTCAATAACAAAGAGCCAGGTACAAAGTACTTTGCTCTTTTCTGAGCCCTTACAATCTCTTATGCAATCACAAGCCACTAGAGCGAAAGAATGTAATTTATTTGTACTTTTGTGAAGAAACTGGAAGATATTACTCAGTTCATTTCAAAACCAGTGATGTCTGCAAACAATCTTCCTTATATATCCAACACATTCTTATAAAAGTTACCCCAAAAAAACATTTTTTAATATAGACCAAAGAAAGCTCATTTCTGCCTCACCACACTCTATTGCTAAAACTGGAAACAACAGATTTCAGAGATCTCTGTATTTAAAAGATGAAGCTTGTGTTTGTTTGCATGGTAGTTAATTTGCATAGTTCATTTACAGCAATCAATCAGTAGCAAAGCTGCTGCAAAGTGAACAGCCCTTGAATAGAGATTATGTAGAATATTAATTTCAGTAATAATTGAGTAGTTGGAGTGTCACATGTGAAGAAACTAATGTATTACACATCTTACATTGAGAAAGGTTAGAGGACTTTAAAGCCTTAGAAGGCCAAAAACATAAAATGTGCATGTTACATTACCAAGAGAGAAAAAACCCCCTGAATTTCTAGGACTTAAGATCAAACCAGGCAAATATGGGGGGGGAGGGGGGAAGTGTACATCTTAAAAAGTAAAGCCACTGTGTGAAAGCAAACAAGCCATACCAGGATTGTTTAAACTTTCAGAAAAGTCACCAAAGTATCTTCAATGTAATACTGCAGCCCACAGATCATTAACATGCATGATAATTAACTGAAATTAAGTTTTCTTCTCTTGCAGGTAAGGGTAACTAAAGATCCATTCATCTATGGATACAATTTCAAATAAATGCTCTCAGACAACTTTAAAAAACCCAAACCCAAAAATGAAAACAAATAACGAAAACCACAAACCCAAACAAACCAGACACCACCCAACCATTTTTGGCACCCTCAGTTGTCAATGCATTTTCAACACTTTTTCAAAGCCCCCACTCTCCATCTTTTCAGCCCAAACTGAATTCTGTCACTGCACGAAGTCAGCAGTTAAACAGAATAAAAGATGTCACCTCTTCATGTGTATAAGTTGACAAAGCTTTGTGCGTAAGAGAATTCATCCCTCTTCTTTCATAATCCACATTGTGGAGGTATTGTATGCTAAGGGACAACTACTAGTTTTGAATGAACAGTTAGAGAGCTAAAAGAAGTTACGAGGAGTTTATGACATAACTGTACACAGTTAAGATCTTTCTGGTAAGGGCAAGTGGAAATTCCTGTAGGAAAAGGTAAGAAGAAACAAAACTAAATAAGTTCTAGTAAATGAAGACTGAAAATTTAATGTATTAAAATTTCTTTTAGTTACAAGGCAAATAATAAGACCATTTTTGATCACCTTAACCTACAGCTGAGAGACCAGACCAAGTAGCGCAAGATAATGTTCCTTTAATTTTAATAAGAGGATTAGGAAAGTAACTAGAGGACTCAGATATTTCAAGTTTTCAGCTTTACAAACATCACCCCTGAAAAAAATAGCCAAGCAATACAGACTTTCATCTGTATACAATCCAAAAACTGCACATGCAAGACTGCTTGTGAAATACTGAGACAGTGACATGTGGAACAAGGCAGGGTGTCCAGCTTCAAGCTGCTGCTCCAGAAGGATGCAGATCTTCTGCAAATCTGTGTTATATCTGCCAGTCCTATGCAGATGTCAAAGACTGTGACAGAGGATCTAAGGTGGCACCAAATCCCTACGTGCTAACGCGTGAATGTCATCTCAGTAGATGCAATCTGATTTATGACTAACTTCTGAAAACACAATTCAATTTAACCCTTCGTACAAGTAGCCAAACATCTAAAAGTCACTATTTCTATGCAAAGAATGACTATGGATGTGCTCATCAAAAAACCAAATACATCAGGGTCTGAACTGTGTACTCTGAGCGAAGAATGATACCAAATTATACATGGATACTGTAACCAGCTGCACCTTTTTCTTCTGATGCTGGACTCCCGTTCTTTGTCAGTCTCTCCCTATGTTAGTGCTGGAAACACTCCTATTTTTCTTTTCTTCGGTTTTTCCTCCCACAAGGTGGCGATCCAGGAAATCCCTTAAGTAATTTGCAGGCATATTTTGTAGCAAGATATAAACTTTTTTTAAGGAAACAGAAGTCCAGAAAGGACACTATTTCAAAACAATCCCCTCTCCTCTACCTCAGAAACCAATGACTTACTAAAAAACTAACCCTAGAGACGCACACCACCCAAAATATGGCTGCCATTGAACGATTTATATAACAACACATTCAGTAAGATACATGATGCAGAGTACTTAAACAGACTTCTCCTTCTGTAGCTCAGGGTAGTCAGCTTAATACAGGGAGTCCCAGATACTTTTTCAGTTCGAAAACACTGCAAAGCACAAAAGGCAGCTGACTGATCATTAGGGCTCCACAAAGGATGCAGTACGTATCTTTAGAGAACATACTTTATTTAATAGAAGTTTTTTGCTCCAATATACAAAATAAGGGACTGTCGTCCCAATTAACATTTACATAGTTACACAGCAAATAATTTCCACCATTTACAACAACTGACAACTTTCCCACACTCCTCACTGTATTACAGTCAAGAAAAATTCCTATATTGTTTTACATACCGATCAGTTATATTTCATATTTCTCTGTCTCTTTTAATTTTTTTTTAACTTGCAGTTTCTGATATCAGTTAAATTAAGAACTTACAATTATTTCAGCTGCACTAAAAGAAAAATTAAATACATAATTTGGAATACTATCTCAAAACCCCTATACAAAATAAAAGTCAATATCTTATAAAAATACATAGCAGGAGTAAAACCAGTGAAACAAAAATGTCTTAAATTTTGTTAGAGTATAAAATATGTAACAACTAGCCTCAGTTTCTAACTACAATGAAACAAACAAAAAAAAAAAAAAGGAAGAGGGAAAAAAAGAGATAAAACATTTTAAATTAGCAAAAAGTAATATGACAGTTCTTTTGCAATACTGTACCTTAAGTATGCAAAGGACTTCATCCTTCTAACATGCACCATTACCCAATTGATTTACCCCCCTAACCCTTTTTCTACTGAAAGCCAAAAAAAGGTTTTAATGTTATTTGAATCCTTCAAGAAAATTCAGTCATATTTTTCTGCACCTCCCACAGTATTTAGGCTTTACTTTACAGTGCTGGTAGATTAATCATGGTACATTATCTTCTATAAAAGAATTCTAGCCAAACAAAGGCGTTAGAAACTCTGCATCTTACAAAAGCAATTTGTTACGGTATGACAGTTGCTAAATAGCCCAATTAATTTAGTAACCCTGTTAACGATTTCTTCAATTGAGTGAACAGGTGAAGTCATTTCCTGAGCTAAAAGATACAGGTAAGTAAATAGTCAGTTACAGCAGCAGACAGGAGACATTCTTTTTAAAAGTTGTAACAGTATCAATAAAATAAGGTTAGAAAATTACAATAATGTAAAAATCACTAGCTGAAGAGGGAGTGACAAGAACATCCAAGACCTGATTGCCATAATCTGGAATGCACATCCTATGACCTTCCAGAAATTACATTCAGCTACTGTCAGACAATGTGCTCCTAAGTGAAGAATGTCAAATCACAACAGTTCACGTTTCTTACAGATCAGGTGTTTTGTCAGGATTTAATTGTTAATGCTGTTTCATAAACCTAAAGCAACGTAAACTGCCTAGTTTCAGAAATGTTCACTCTACAGGACTTGAACTCTACTTTTAAAGGAATGTGGTATCTTCAGTCTCATGAAATTCCAAGCCTATTTCTTCTTATTGCTCAGATGTAATTTAATGTTTAACAGAAGTTGATCCATTTTTGGAGAGGAAATAATATTCTTAAAATTGTTTACTTTGATCCAAATCACTCTAATTCACTTGGCGCATGAAACATTAACAAATTATCAAAAGACTATAAAGACCAGGATACCACCACTGCAACACCATTTTCTTAAAATATGCATTCTTAAAAGTCTTCTATGTCACAGTTTGATCACTTTTTCTTCACCCATTAATGAAAAGAGGATATTCTAATTTTATTAAATAAAGTACCTCAGTTAGATACCAGTTCCTCCAGAAGGAAATCTCTCTCCTGTGTTACTAATTTTTTTCAGATATTGTAGCCATTGTCTTTACAATTTATATTGGCTCTTCTTAAACATAATTGGTTTTAATTCAAATTAATATATAAATTTCCAATACTTGTTAGAATAAGGGACAATATACAAGATCCTAGAGTTACAATAATTTATAAATAAAAATAAACTATTACAAACTAAATCCTTCCCCATACGGAGATTAAAAGCCATAATCTTGACTGATTGTTCCCGATCATACATTATAAATAACGTAAGCTTCTTCAGAGAAGCAAAACATACTTGCCTCCCTGACACCAATTTACACCTTTAGTTAAACTACTACCATCAAGAAGGCAATTGTGTTGGGCCCAAATATATCTTCTTGCTTACATGTTAACCCTCTGATCCTCACCTTTTCAAACGTGAGCACAGGAAACTAACTTCACAAAAGAATCCTTTACCTTTTATACATAAACTCTGCATAAAATACAGATTTCTTATGCTCCTACTGCACCAATCTGGCAGCGCAGTTAGAACCTGATTCAAACTCCAATCAAGTCCATGAAAGGTTCTCCATGGCTTCAATGGGCTTTGAACTAGGATCACAGAGACAGTATTACCCAAATGAAAGTTCCTGCAAGAGTGGCTGGTATCTCTCTTTTTGCTTATGGGATGCAGTGGAGATGTGTAGTCAGCATGATACCTGAGCAAATAAAATGAAAATGATACGAAAGTTTTAAGAACCCCTAACTCTTTACTTAGTTGTGTGCAAACTGTGCTATTGCCCCCAGAGATCTCTGCTTTCCATCTCTTCAGTGCTTGCTCCATTCCAGGACAGACAGAATGTGAGACACAAAAATCTCTCTTCGCTACAGTTCTCCCTCAGTCCCGAGACTGATAGAAGAGGATGTAACCAGACTCAGAGTTCTTTGAGATGTCTGATGTCAACCCGTAGAATTCTTCAATAGCTTGTGCATCAATTTTCTGTAGGTAAAAAAAAAAAACACCAAAATTTAAAGTAGGAGTATCTTGCATAACATACACATAAAAATAAGTTCCACTCTAAAATAATAAAACCCAAGTAATTCTTAAACTTGTTATGTTTTGGCTTCCCCTCTGCCAGCAACTCAAAGAGGGCAGCAGCTACATAGGTTTTATGTATAAATTTTTCAGTATTAAGTGAACCTACTGTAAGTGCATTGCTTGCACAAATTTCACACAGAGAAATTTTAAAGACAACAATATCCCACTGAGACTTTATCAATGTGAAGAATGCAAATACAAACTACCATTTCTAACTCTAAGCAGCATAATCTAAACAAGTGTAGAGGAGAATAAGAAGGAAGCAAAGAATGAAGGCTAACTTTTTCTATGTTTTTCACACAGACTGCTTGCTTGTGATACTGTTAGCTTAGAAAGCCTCCTATAACCAAGATTTAAAATGAAAAATGGAAAACTTCTGTTGAGAAGGTGAAGAGCGTTGTCTGGTTCTGTCATAATTTTCAGCTATAAAAGAAACTGAAAGCAAGCTTTCTCTTGCCACATTTTAAATAGAAGGCCACTGGGCTACAAACCATAAAATGGTGAAGAGAGAAGTTTTCTTTCACTTAGGTAGATCTTACTTAATCTTACTGCCATCACTTGAAATAAAACCTCTCTCAGGAAGGAGTGAACTATTTCAACTTGATGAACTATGGGCGTAAATGAGATGATTTAGACTTAAGAACAAAAGGATTCTTTCCTTTCTCTTCAGATTGGTTATGAGAAAAAAAAATACATTACTGCCAGGTGTTGCTGATTTAGAACAAGAGATATGGCCCTGATGTTTCTGTGCAGGACTAAGGGTTGGACTTGAATGGACTTGTGGGTTCCTTCCAACTCAGCAGTGATTCTGTGAATGACGTGATACGCTACAGCCCTCTCTCTTTTCACTGGAGGAAAGTGAACTTCTGACCTTATCAAGGCATTTCAATTTACTGTGTATCTTCATAGCACACAGAGGCAATCCTTTTACTTTCCCAACAGCTCTGTGTATTTCAGTATTTGTCTTTTCCTGTGTGAAAAACTGTCCATAATGTGGCCTGGGAGGAGAACTCTTCCTGACTCTACCTTTGACTCATCCTGACAATTGAGAAGGTAAGTCCAATGCCTGTTTCTTTTTTTTATTTTTTTTAATGATGCAGTTCTTGTGCATTGTAAGGAAAATGGAAACTATTAATTTTATAAATTTAATTAATTGAAATAAAGTTATGAAAAGCACTTGGACAGCACAATCATACTTCTGTTCATGCATAAGCATAGGCAAGGGAAAAAAAAGGAAGATGACAAAACAACACAGTTATTGCTCATTTAGATTGGGGTTGAAACCTCTTCTCATTAGCATTCTCAATCATTTTACTTTAAGTAAACATATACACAAGGGGGGTACATGCACTCTGGTTGGGCTTACCTCAACAATATCATCATCAAAAAGCAACCAAAAATCATGACTCTTCACTATTGCAATATAATGTCCTCTGTTAGGGCCACTGTAAAATAAAATTAGAAAAGAACACAGACAATAACACATATGAATGTAGAAATGTATTTAATTTAATTGTTTTTTTCTTGTAGAATAGCAATACTTAACAGTAATTAAAATGGCTACAACTACAATTTCTGTTTGGATTTTCTTTTTTTTTTTTTCCTTATTCTCCACTTACATCATCTTCATAAGGTCTTACTTTTCTCTGTATTTAATACTGTTCTAAAAAAGGATTATAATTTTGAATGAGGAATAAGCAGCACAGGCATTGAAAATAAAAATGAAATTTTAAAAAAGAGGTGTAGAGAATTGAAATCAAGAAAACGTTCCAGTATTTCATAGAGAACAGATCCCAAACTATTTCTGATCTTCAGAAAGAAAAAGCTATAGAACTGCTGCTTATCTCCATGAAACTGAATTAAAGTGGCAGTTTAGAGGTCTCAAGAAGCACAGAAGGGCTCCCAATTCAAACTGTTACAATGCTCAGCTCTTCAGTTATGGCAGACGAGAAATTTCTCCACAGCTATGACAGAAAAAAAATCCACCAAAATTTCAGTGTCTTATTTCTCATCAGGTTTCAAGTAAGGAAATAATACACTTTCTGAAACAGCTGAACCTTACAACTTTACAACTGATAGTGGACAACTAGATAAAGCAGTTTCTGGAACTGCCCTGACCAGCTAACAGCACTCATACAACTTTTATGTCCAAGGAGGTCAAGCACTTGAGGGAGGGAAGGTTGCCATCTCTGAGGGACATGCCTGTGTATCAAATCACTAACACAACAAAAAAAGGGTTCACCTCCTGCCATGGCTCTGAGAAAGGAGAAGTAACCAAGACTGCAGCTTGAGTGAGGCAGACAGATAATGGTCAGAATGGTCAGAAAGAATTTTCCTTAAAATCCAGAACAAGAGTGTCCCAGGAAACTAGGGCACAGAGGCTTATTTTCCAAAACCATACACAATTGGCCAATTTGAGGTCTAATTATCTTAACTCTACTTTCTGCTCACTGTGAGAAAACTGATGAACTGGAGCAAATTACCCAAATATGTAGTGAGATCAGCATGAAACCGAGCCCAGTGCAGCCTAATCTAATGCCAGTTAGCCCTGCTTTGAGCTTTAAGTGCTTGACCTCACAATATAAATTATTCTGTGATTCTACATGTCAAGTCGTAATTTTCAACTTTGGGGCTTTTATCTACTCAATAAGCGGCTTGTAGAGCAGCCTGATTTTAAGCCTTGAAGCCACAAGAACATTTGTTGAATATAACAAAATCAAATATAAACCTAACAGTTATATTTTGAAAGCAATGAAACAAATTAATCAACAAAACTCATAATATATGGATATATTTCAGAAAATGGTGCTTAAGCCTTAAGAAAAATACCCACCCTAAAGCAAATGCTTGATAAATTAATCTTTCTATAATGCTTTCCTTCCTAAGAAACTTTTTCTTTTAGGAACTGTTTTTAAATGTTATTACTGTTATATGGTACTGTGTATTTTGTGGTTTTTTTTTTAAACGTAGTTAAGTTCATAAAAGATCTGTGATGTGAAATACAGTTATCACTTTCCACAATGAACTGTCACAGCAACAAAGACATATGTTCTGTCGGGACTGGTAGCTTCTCTGCATAACACTTTTTCTTTTAAGAGGTCTTTAAATGCGATTGATTTATAAGATACTAGGTGCTTGGTGTCATTTCTTTAAAGATAGTTAGGCTTCTACAAAAATCCCTTGCTTAAAACAAATTATTACCTTCCACAATGAACTACCACAGCAACAAGGTCATACATTCTGTCAGGATTGGTGGCATCTCCTGAGGTGTTAAATAAACGAAGCTCTAAAGGAAAAACTACTCTATAAGAGAGTTTTGTGTATCGATGGAGCTGATCCATGTATTTAAATCTCTTCAAATGGAGAGCTAGAATCATAGGCAGCTTTTTTACTTTCATCCTGGAAAAAAAGAACCAAACAAAAAAAACCAACTGTATTTCTAATATTCATCCAAAACATTCAGTCAGTATCAACAAACAGGAAACCTATTTTACTGAAGTCTTTAAAAATTTCTGCAAGCATTAAAAGGAACCCAAATAATCAGCGGTTTAAAAACAGGTCCTGTGTTGCTAAACTAAAGGGGGATTTTTAACAAATGAGAGAACTGAAAATGTATTTAAAACAATAAACCATAATAAATAAGAAGAGTCATGATGAACTCACATAATCACTTAGATCGCATAGCACAGAATTCAATTTTTAAACATACCTACACATAGCTTTTCTGAGTTCCCAAAAGCAAAATCTAGATCCCACTTGGTATACAGTGGAGGTGTTGCAACAGAGTTGTTTCAGAGATCCTGTTCCTGCTGAATTTCTCAGTAAACCAGCCAAGTCAAACAAGCTTTTTAAAACAAGCTTTGTTACACCACTTTGTCACATAAGTATTACTCCAAGTCTTCCGATCAAGCCATTCATTTTAAATTGCCAAGGGATACAAATAGCCCAGTGTTATACAGCTACCTCCTGCTACCCAAACAAGATAAGGCTGTGCTCTAGCACAATAATTCTTTACAAATGTTGCAGCAATGTTTTACAGCAGTCAAAGCCAGAAAGTGATAATCTAGTTTCACTGAGGCCTCACTGGCCCCTTTTCCTGGTTTGAGGTATTGAGATTTCACATCAGTGCCTACAAATCGTCCTCAGCCAACCATAGCTGGCCTGGCAGCAAACACAGACGTCCGCCCTTTGGGCAATAAATTTGCCCATACTAACAGAGCCACCAAGCTGAGTGCTCTGCTTCTTGGCACAGCCAACTGCCTTAAATCAGAACAGTGATGAATTTTTCAAAGTGCTTTCAGCCCTGACACATAGCTTAAAAGTCTCAGCAATACCACTCCGGTTAGAGAGATGTCTACTAAGACCATATTTTCAGAATGTCAGGAAGTATGTTTGTACAAGACAATCCTTTTTCAAAAGATAGAGGACTGTGAACAATATCCTAGAAAACTCACCTTTCTTCCCTGTTTCTCATTAAACTCAGACTGACAACAACCTGTGGGAAACCCTGCTAGACCCAAATTTTCTCCATGCCCATAAGAGAACTAGGAAATAAAAACAACTGGAGAAGGGCAGAAAGACGACAGAAGCAACTGTTTTTAGGGAGAGTTACTTTTTTATTATATTATAGCTATAATTTCTGCTTTATTCCTTTTTTCAAAACTAAATCCTCTCCTTATAATGCGAGTGTATTTAATAATAGAAGCTTTTTCAATGGTGAAGAAATTTGGTACACCATCTTTGCTAGTTGAGTAGACAACAACACAGATAAACTGTGTTACTGAGATGGAAGAAGAATATGACTGTAGTGAAACTGAACTTCGTCTCCACATGAAAACCAAAATATAAACAAGCAAAGCTGTGTTTTGCCAAGGAAGTGCCTACAGTACAGGTTTATGTCAATCCGGTTTATATTGGTCAGGGATCACATTACCCACCACACAGAAAAAGAGCTAAGGCAACAGAAAACAATAGGCCAGAGACCTAGATTCCCAACCTAACAGACACCAATTAGTAAGCTTAGGCAGCACATGAGGCAGATTTGGCAGATGAGATATTCAAAAGCTGTGTGTTGAGTCTACGTAAACCAAATAACCAGCAGCAGTGGTTATAACCAGTACAGCATTGTCAGTGTTCCCACTCCTTCAACCAAATACTTGCTCAGATAATACATACCACACGGTGCACAAAATGAGAGGTTTTTCAAATGTGTGAACAAAGCTAGAAGAATTATTAGGCAAAAAAGAATTGTTTTTAAACATAATGAATTTCAGGCTTCTGGATGATTTTCAGGAGCACTGTCAAGCAGAAGTTTAGCACAACTAACTAAACACTTTTAAGAAACCAGAAACTCAGTAAACAAAAATAGTTACAAAAAGTGTTATCAAAATGATTCTTTCAGAAACTGGAAAATAGTATTTTATTTTCAAGACAAAACCAGGTTTAAAAAGTCACATGCAATCAATGAGTTTTCATCATTGCCAGCAGTCTTTGTTTAGTCACTGAGAGTTTGTTTTAACTTGGCTTTTTAACTCAGTTTTGGTCTTCAGACCACTCTTTTTCTCATTTGTAAAATAATCATGATCAAAGGAGTCCCAAAATACTTTACATGGATTCTCATTACTCACGGAAATAGACGCATTGAATTCTAGCAAGAGGAATGCAACCAAGTTACTCTTAAGTGGAAGAAGAGCGAGGAAAATTAAGAGAAAAAGGACATTCTCTCCCTGAGACATACACATACAAAAGGAAATACAAGAGTATTTTCATGAAATGCATGGGTTATTTTTTTCCTTCTTAAGTGTGACGTACCTTTTATGTGCTTCCTGCTTACTGCGACATTCTTCACAGTAATACTTGTATTCACTGCACAGAGTTTCTGTATTGCTGAAACCCCTGGAAAAAAAAAAGCTATAAATACTAGGTTTTCATACAAGATATTCAAATAAATGTACAATATAAACATAACTTGATACACTTAAATCTACGTAAGATAGAACTGTGAGCTTCTAGTTTTATGTCCTGCTTTCTAGGTAACAGGTAAAGACAAATTACAAAAATTCAGATTTTTGTCTACCTTAAACAGTGAGTGATTGAAGTATTCTGCTCGACATCAACTGAAAGGTCTAAGAAGTCTTCATCTTTGCTGCTTACCTGCATGAAAAGAAGAACAGCAGAGCACAGTTTAAACAAGTTATCCTGATTTACTTGGTTTTCAGTGTACCATTTTCTATTGATGGAATGAGTCTTCTACCTTATAACATCCTTTTAAAAATGTTTGCAAGTGGCTTTTCTATTTCAGAGACTTACTAGATCTCTGCTTTTGATTTTGTTCAGGAAGAGAGAAGTGTATATGTGTCTGTGGGTGTATGCAGTGCCAGTTGTCATCATATTGTGTTTTCAGTTCAACAATATTAATACCAAGTTTCTTCTACACCTCACTCTTTTCAAAAGAACAGAATCCCTGGGACTCTTCTATTTAGAGCACTTCCCTCCAATTGAAAGTTATGTATTTGCATATCACAGTGTACCTAATAAACAGCACAAATATTTTGAAGCCTCTTCCTGTCTAGATTCATACTCTGAAATGAATAGCAGACAGTAAATTTGGTGAATAAGAGCTTGGGGATTGGTCTGAGAGAGGCAGAATAATGCATAGCCAATTCTCTAAAAAATGCAAAAGCAACAATTAAGCAAACCAGAAAATTCTAGAAGAAGAAAATAAATTCCACCACAAATCCTGAGAAATTATGAACAAAATCCACAGCTGCCCTGAAAACCAACTATGTTATTAAAGTTTCAGGAATTAGTGATCTGAAACCTTAACTTTTGTCTGCTAGTGTGTCCGCTCTGTATCTAGAGATACTCAATGTCACCAATGAAATGTCTTCTGCCTAGGTACAAAAATAAATGCTTTTAGAAAAGATGCATGGCTGCAATTTCTTGATTGAAAGTAGGAAAAGTGAAACAGCTACAGGAGAACTAAGTTGATCTTTAAGACATACAAGGTTTACGTTCCCTTTTCAATTCAGAATTAAAAAGAAATTGGGAAGTTGTTCTCTGATTATCAAGAAATGAGACACACAGCTCCTAAGGTGGTATACATGAAAAAAAAAAAAAAAAAGATAAAAGCAGGATGGTCAAGATAACCATTTTTGAGAATGGATACCTTAGGGTAAATCCAAAAACTTAAGACATTAGGTTGAAAGCTTCTGTTAATATCTGTGAGAGGACTGGCCAAGGATTCCTCCCATTGTTCTGTACCCTGTCTTTCCAAGATTAAGTGTGCATTTAAAAAAATGCCACTATGCCAGTACATATCATATCTACTGCATCATTTGGCTGCTGAAGTGTTAGGTTTACACTTTTGGAGAGATCACAAAACATATATGGAAAACTCCAATATGTTTAGAGTAGAAAAAAAAAAGCCACCTGCATCTCCAGTGTGCTGCATGTTTCCTATCTTCAGGGATGTACTATGGTTTAATTGTGTGGACAGTTCTTCAAAATATGCCATGGCAAACCACTTTTGGAATTATCAAGCCATAATTTGTAACACTAAGAACTCTGGTGGGAATCATCTTAGCCTAGCTCAGAAAAAAGACCAAATCAGTTATAGAAAATATTCTGTTCCTGCAGTCTTCAGCTAGGAAAGCTGGAATTAAGGAGTCATGTGATCAGTGTTATTCAGGCATGCAATTAGATAATTCTTCCTCTCTTGGTCTAATCAAAGAAAATTCCATGAAACAATGTAGATTTCACAGGCAACTTTATCCCACGCAGAAGATGTAGGGGCAGAAAAGAGATTGATACTGAAAACACAAGTTCACAAAAGAAGTATTTCCATACTCTGTGATAACAGGACCTTAAAAACCCTCTCTCACGTTAGCAGGTCCATTGTGCACTTCGGATCATGAGGAACCATTAAAGGCTTTATTGCAAGAATAGCCAAGTAGACTTTTTTCCATTTATTTTGAGAAATTATAAATTGCTTTTCTTAATTTTTAAGTTTCTTTGAACATTAGTATTTGAACAGATTTTTTTAACATTAACTCAAAAAGTTTTAATTTCAAAAAAAAAGACGAGAAAAAATATAAAAAAGCCACTCTACACTTTTACCAGCCCCTCATCCACTCCTTCCGCAAAGATGCTTTTTCAAATCAACATCACTAAGACTCAATCAACCTATCAGACTACAACCACCAATGCTCAATCACCTATAGAATTAAAAAAGATGGACATGATCAGAAAACCTCATCACTTGCAGAATCAAGGCCTGATATGTTCAAAAAGCCATCTGAGTGCTCCTGAAAGGAGCATTTGAATAATAGTGAAGAACTCAGATGTTCCGGTGTTCTGGCTGAAGGGGACGGTGTGCTGTTCTCACATCAAGGGCATGATCTGCACTCCCACAGCTCAGCTGTACTCTGTTGGCCAAAGCTGCACAGGACAGAAACCTCAGAAGGCTGACACTCATGGAATCTGCTATTTCTTACAGCTTGGAATTTCACTTGCAATGCGAATCAGCTCACTCACAGTAGAGCTTTTGCAGCTGTAGACTCCCATGTGTGCTAAGACACAAAGTAGTTCTAAAAGAAGCTGAAACAAAGGGCATTATTTATCTAGGTTTTAAGAAAAAAGAGTGCAAAAGAAAACAGGGGCATAATTAGGGTTTCTATAGCAAGAAAGAACACTAAGATTTTCCTTATTGCCTCCTCTCAGTCCCAAATGGAATTGAGCCAAAGATTTTTATGCATTGAAAAGTTGTTTGGACACAAGAGTAAGACCATCACTTGCAGAAAAACATTATTCATATGTATGGTGCTTTTGACTCAAGATAATTTCCTATTTTTGTCTGTTGAAGTACTGGCCACATTTAGTTGTTTCAAATTTAATCTTAATGAAGTCAATTATATTATTTTCTGGCTTACTGTTATTCTTCCTTCAACTGTGAGAGAAATCTGTAAAATCAATTAACTTCTAAATAATTTTTAGCTATTAGCCACAAAATTTCCATTCACTTCATCATACTGCCTCTATCAAGGAAGGGTGAAAGCATTACAACAAGAAATCACATTAAAAGCATGTAAAGACAACTTACAATCCCTTTAGTAACATATTCATTTAATAGCATGCCTTATTCCAAAAGATGAATCTTTGTTAAAGAATTGTATCTATTGTATTCCTCATATTCCACTGTCCATATTTAAATAGAAGATAAATCTTTGGCTAGTTAATTTTTTATCTTTAAGGTAGGATAACAAAATAGTGCTTCCTGGAAAGATGCTCTTTTCTATAATCAGGACAATTAAAATTAGAATAAAATTTTGCCATGCTCATTTAAGGAACATTGAGTAGGTTTGGCCAGCTGGAATATAATCATTGTCACTTTGAGCAAAGACATATTATGCTTTACATATTTAAGTGCGCACTAAATTCCAAATTCAAATTTAAAATATGCTAAGGTTATTGTCTTATCATTAATAAGCACTAATTCTTCCACTTGTGCTATGTAATCTTCTACAAGAGCTATATCCATGTACTCCTGACATTTTAAGTTATACTTCTAAACACAGGAAGAACCTAATTGCCAACATTAAAACCCCCATAGATATTCATTATATTTGACAGTAAGACAGCAGTCACAGTAATATTACTTATTTTGTGTGTCCAAAAGTGCTCATTTTCAGGTCACTGTGTTTTAATTAGACTAACTAGACAGAAGCTGATAAAATAGCTTCCAGATTATTAGGGCTTGGAAAGGCCCTAATATACCAAGACCCAATGTATATTAAAATACTGAATTTTAAGTTCAACTGTCCAAGAAGGCACAGTGGCAAACTGATATGGTGCATCTTGTTCAGCAATACATGATAGAAAAACAGAACTAAGCAATATTAGTAGAATTTTCTAAATTGTGACAGGCCTGATAACAAATAAAATATACTGGCAAAGAGCATTTTAAAATTGCATTAAGGACTGTGCCTAGATCAAAATTCTGACAGCAGTAATTCATTATGCCACAGTGAGGAAAGGTAGTGATGTCAGTCATGTGAAAAGACTACACTAAACTCAGGTTTCAAGAAGAAGAAAAAAAAAAACAGTTCAAGAACTAAAAGAGAAGCAATTGATAGTAGTCAAGAAATATGTATTAAGGAGGGAAAATCTACCAGAAAAGAAATTATGGTAGCTAAAAATCAGCACCTAAATTACTCGAAGTCTGCAGTTACATCACATATGACATTATGAAGCTATTTTCTTTGAAATAAAAGAGGTGGGTATTTCTAGAAGACGAAGAAGATTACATGTGAAATATACAGATTTGATTAATTCCTCCTTTCCAATGTCATGACAAAATATGTGCATCACTAATTAAGTTGAAGAAAATAGGTATGAAGAGTCATACAGAAACCATAGCCACTTAGCTTTTTACAGTCTCTAAAGCATAGACCATGACAGAATTACTGTAATTTTCAAATTGTGCTGTGTCTACTTTTTCCCAGTGGTAAAATTCAATTATAAGTTTTTATGAAATACATCTTTTCTCTTATTGTAGAACTTCTCAAAGAAAATTTTAGTATAGCATACTCAAAGAAAGAGTTTATTTCTCAGGGTGTATTATTACAAGAATTCCTGTGGACAGACATTTAGAAAAAGATTACTTTTTTTGCGCACTAAATTGTGTTTTTTGAGAATCCCAATCTACTGTCTCAGTGCCAAAAGCCAATCGTAGTACCTTGATTTCAATTACTTTAAATTTAAAAATTAGAAATTGATGGAAACTGACTCAGAATACTTATTTATGGAATAGATCATTAAGCATGATGCTAAGACATTAAATTTGAGAAGAATTTCACACCTTCAAATAGCAGGCTTCAACGCTCTAACTATGCATCAATTTAGAATTTTCTTATCTAAATCTTGAAGTTAAGATCAGACTGACAAAAATCCAATTGGGCATTTCCCTAATATTGCCCAAATGTCTTTTCCTACAATTCACGCATGAGCTGCTGAAATGTTCTCACTAACAAAGAAAAAAATGCAAATATTCATATGAATGTAAGATTACTAAGGAAATAAACTAACCTAATATGTTAGTCTGTTGGGATAAATGAACCATGAAACATGAAGTAGTGAAATACGGCAGAATTAATTTTACGAAGTACATACAGACTTACAGTTTCGCATGTAAGACATCTGGTTTCATTAGTTAATGTTCCCTGAAAGATTTCATGAACCCAGGTTGGGTCTGGTGGGCTATTGTTTTCATTGTCGATGTTGCCATTAGGCAGGCGACCATTTTGTTTCTCTTGTTTTCTTTCCTCTTGCAGGATATCCGCAATCGTATTTAACAGATAGTTTAAGAACTCATGTGCATCCTGCTGCATGTAGTTATCAAAAAGCTCTACAAGACAAAACAAAAGATTTTTTTAATTAATCAGTTAGTGCTATACTACAAAAAAAGAGATTTGATTAGAGTCAAATTTCAAAACCACTCCTTTATTTCATATCTTGAATCATTTATGACAATACAACACCAACCCAAAATGCATACTTGACAAACTAAGTCGAAAAGAGGGGACAGCAAGTCAGACAGAAATAACTCAGCTGATGAGAATTAACAGAAGACCGAATCATTCTGCAAGAAAACTAGGGCACAATTCAACTACATAAACAGAGGTGTACATGCAGTGCCACCTGAAATGTCACAGTTCATCCCATCCTGCCTCCAGATGCCACTGGATCTCCTACAGGGGTTTTGCTATCTCTGCCAAGATTAGGTTAATGTCTTGGATAACATCAGGCATTAGATGTTGATATTTTCCAGAAATTACCTGAGAATGTACAGTAAGAAATGTTTCATTGTCTATATGATGCTTCATTGTCCATATAGGAGGGATAAGCTCAGGAATGATGCATCCCAAAAAGAGGAATTCCCAAAAACGCCAGGAGGTTTGAATGGATGAACAACCAAAAAAAAAAAAAGAAATCTATAGGTGGTGGGAGCAAGCACAGGTAGTCTGGGAGGAATAGGTATGGCCAGTCTTTGCGAACGAAGAACCGGGGAAGGTCTTTACACCTTCCAGCCTGCGCATTGGATTTTTTAGGTGAGACACAGTGTGCGCGGAACTGAGCCCACCCTTTAATCCTGAGGTTCATCTGCCAGGGCCAAGCGAGCTTGGACGGTGGCAGTGAGGTCCTCAGGACGTAGATGGATTGCCTTACAGGGCTAACGAGCTCCATCTGCCCGGGGAGTGTCCTAACCAGGAATTGAACCCGGGTCTCGGCGTTGACAGCGCCGCGGATTAACCACTGCACCACCAGGGGCACTCTGAGCAGCCTGGGATCAGCTTAGGAAAGCTAAAGCATGATAGAATTAAACCTGGCCAGGGACATCAAGGGCATTTCAAGATCTGAAATACTGCTTCTGGAGACTGGTATATGTGGCACCTTTACTACTGGTGAACTTGTTGGATAGATAATAATGAACTCACTATGCTTTCCGCTTCATGCCCTCAGTTTGTCAACATTTCTAAGCACAATATTTTTCAGATTAATTCAATGGAAAGGGATACTTTCACTGCCACATACTTGCGATGTATAGCAATGATACAGATTAAAGCATAAATCTGATCTTTCTTACAAATTAACGCTCTTGATCATGTTCAAACTGAAAATGCAGTTAACTGCAGTCCCCTGGGATACCAACCTGAGAAATCCCCTGCTGGTAGAAGTTCTCACATGAGGAACTGGCTAAGAAAACCATAAAGGCATTGTATCAGACTGAGTAATAATTACTTATTTTCTCTCTGACCAGGAATTGTTACAAGGAAATTTACCTGCCAATTTAAAAAGCATTCTGTATCACTGGCTAATATCATACAAGTCCGTTCATGTGCAATTACTTCAACTAGCTTGCGGTCTAAGAATGTACTAAAAGGCAAGCCTTCAGGCCTGCAAAGATGAATGAAAAAGATACTCAGTGAAGGTTAAGTTTTGAAATGGATACAGGCACTCCACGGAAGTTTTACTGTCATGTACTTGATGACAGCCAGGAGTAAACTTTAAATAGAAAAAAAATTCTAAGTTATTTTTGAAGTAGGGAAAACTTGATGCCAATCTAGATCATTTGGAGAGGTTAAGCAGTGCAATAGGTCAGCCAAGAGTATGAACCATGTAGCTTATTTAATGAACTACTACACTATTTTCAATACACTTAGTTTCACTAAGTTCAATCTAGCCAACTGTAAGGTCTTTCTTTAATTGAGTAAATCAAGGCAGAACAAGAGCTACACGTCCCTTGAGGTAAAACACTTCAGAGGTTCTTCACAGCATTATATCACAGGCCTCTCAGGGCTATGTGCCCAGTCAGTAAATTAGCATGAAGTACAACAGGATGAAAGCTACACATTGTTCATTTAATGATTAGAAGGAATTTATGCAAATGTAACAATATACCTTCAAGCCAGCAGCTGCTTCCCAGCCAGTTAAACTTTATGGTCATTAATAAAGAATCACAGAATGGCTTGGGTTAGAAAGAACTTTAAAAATCAACTATTTCTTCCCCTCCAGGGATACCTTCCCTTGGAACAGGTTACTCAAAGCCCATCCAACCTGGCCTTGAACACTTCCAAGGATGGGGTGTCCTCAACTTCTCTAGGCAACCTATTGCAGTGCCTCACCACTCTCAAAGTGAAGAATCTTTTCCTAATATCTAATCTAAACCTACTCTCTTCCAGTTTAAATCCATTCCCCCTTGCCCTAACGCTAAATGCCCTTGTAAAAAGTCTCTCTCCAGCTTAGAGATGTGTAATATATGTATGTTGTATTCAGACATTGAAAATAAAGATGGAAGATCAGCTCTTTAGTCTGGAATACAGTAAGACTGTTCTCTGTTACTACCCTGGTATAGCTGGATAGTGACCGAAACAGACTCTAGACTGGTGTTGCATACCTACCTGGCTATTTAACTAACTCTTCCCAAAATTATATACCTTTACAATAAGCACTCAATAACATATATGATGCCCATGTAATTGTAGCCTGAATTCAGCTATTTATTTGTACAAAAGGTGAGAGCATCGTCATTAAAAGAGACCCAAAAAGACAACAGTTGAACCTTCACATCTGATTTCTCTAATAAAGATTTTCCAATTGCCTTGTCCCATATAGAACTTTAGTGGCATGAGATAATTACACATTACAAAGAACACTTCTTATCATGAACTCAATGGCTCCCATGGTTTACTTTCTGCTTTCCATCTGAATGATTCTCTGCATTTGTTATAATAAACTGTTTCTGTAAATGCATCAACATACACACATACTTACTCAAATATACCTGCCAAATAATGGAATGACAGTTTTCTACTCTGCATAGATAGGTGACTGACAAAGCTTTTTTTTTTTTTAACAATATTATTACGATTCATGGTGTGCATTTGCTGGAAGGGCCACATCAAATTAGGAATGTCATTATAGTATTTTATTTCTTCTTTTTCCTACACATATAGTCATCATACCAGTTAAACACTTTTTCCGTCAGCATATATAGTCTCAGAAACATTACAATAGTATGAACATGTCTTTTGCAGCAGTGTTAAATACGGTACCTTATACAGTTTATTTAAATCTAATGGTTATTTTTTAGAATAAAAAAGTTGAATTTTTAAAAAAGCATATCCAAATTGAGTAGTAGATTATAAGGTTTGATTTATATGTTTACATCAAATTATTTTCTAAACCATTTTGACCAATTAGCCTTGCAGACCAGAAACAAGAAATGTTAAAAATCTCTAGAAATCTCTTGAAATTTAGGATATCAGTTACATTTCAAAAGAAATTTGTAAAGATTATTAAGTGATTTTAAAATTCATTAATCCTTTAAAAAGCAGTTCAAGCTATATACTGCATAAATTCTGAAATAATTTTAAAATGTGGGGGGTTTTAAGCTAGATTCTTAACATCCTTTCCACACGCTCAGTTCGGGAGACTGATTCCTGCGTTCAAAAAAAATATTTTTTTAAACAAAGAACAAAGGTTTTACAGTGAATTTTGATTATAAATCTAAAATTCATAGAGAAGCAAAACTAGCAAGCAGTTTAATAAGCAGCCAGTGACAATACACTTTAGTTCTACATGAACAGAGAAAGAAAATGTTTCTCTCTCAAAATGGCTCCAGGGTTACACTTTTATTCTAGGGTTTTATTCTTGTTTATACTGCAGCACCAAGAACAGGTTCTCTGTGGAACAAATATGTAGGTATTTCACTATGTCAGTTTCAGAATTAAATAACAATTGCTATGATTATTCACAAGAAAAAGATAAAAGTTACCATTTTCTTTTCGCAATCTTGTTATAAATTTCTTCGGAGGTATTACTCCAACTTTTTTCTTCTGGGTGGCTATACTGTGGAAAAGATCAGCTAAGCATGTAAGGAGATTCTCTTTTTTTCTTGGTTGACTCTTGTATGCTAAGACTTTGTCTCGAAATGGTCGACAAAAATAAAGTGCCTGAAGAACTGAATTGCAGTAGCATGTATTCCCGAACTATAAAATAAGAGAGAGATCTATTAGTTTGCATTGTATTACTGTAGAGAGGTAAAATTAATTCCAAAGTATAATAGGGGCCAACTTTCTGCAAGTCATTTCTTTCTGACTAAGGTAATAAAGCATAATACTGTTTCACAAAGGATTACCTAGTACATTGTATGTAAATACAAGAAAAACCAAGGTAAACTGTTCGTCTCACTTGTAAATTTAATTTATTGGTAATATTTTGCATCAACTTGGGTCAAAATGTTCAAAAAATACCCCCAATTTCACAACTCCCAAAATATGCTCAGGTAAAAATATCTGTCTATGACACATCTGCCACAACAGTAAAGAACAGGCACAGCATGACCTTGTACCGCGAAGAAATTCAGCTGTAAATGGAGAGTTTCTCATACACTTCAGAAATTGGATTCTTCGATCTTAATAGCTGTCATCAAAGTCAGAAATAACTGCTTTAACCTGTTCCTACATTTTCAGTTCTCATTTTAGGGTGACAAGACTGGTATTCGGGAGTTTTCTTAAACCAGTGTGACATGGCCTGTTTAGGATTTAAACCTATGACAGTTCGTAGTTTCAAATCAAGGCTGCAAAGAAAAGAATGCCTGATTTGGATGTGTGTGTTCTGAAGGAGGCAAGCCACTGAATTGAAAGGGAGCAAGAGGAGCCAGCAAGAAAAGCACCCAGAATGTCCCCTTTGTACCAGGACACTCCAGATGGGACATTCCAGGTGTCCCTCTTCCTCAGACTCCTTGGAGTTCTTAAGCATTTGAGTCTTGTGCTCACTGACATTATCTCCAGCTCACCCCAACACTGCAAACCTCCCCATCACATCTGCGAAGGCATCGTGAGCTATTGGTGGATAAAGCCATTCTCATTTCATGCTGCTCTCCTCCAGTGAAACCCAATATTTAACACCGAAAGTGTGGAAAAAAATCTTTATAAGGCCCTCAGCAAGTGATCCAACATTTCAGCTGCTGTCATGCAACCTGCAAATTGAAGCACATACCTACTACACACATTCTGTAAAATGTGAAAATAATGTTCATATTTACATTATATATACAGATAGTAGCACATAGGAGTAGTAAATTCTGAGACTATATTGTGATGGTGAGACTTTTATAGGAAAAAGTGCATTTAGAGCTATTTTAAGAGCAGATTCTTTCAATAGGGAAAAGAAATTAAAAGCTTTTATATCTTAGGAATAACAGGGAAGTAACTATTTTTTGCTCTCTCTCAACCAAGAGAATGACAAACAAGAGCACCATGCAATTTAATCACAAAACATACAAGTTAATTGCTTTCCTTTATTTTAAATTAATGAAATAGGAAGAACTACTTTCTAAATAACCAAGACACACTCAAAGAATAAGTAAGGAGTACATTTTAAAAAATATATTAAGATGTCATATGATATCCATATTAAAAGGTGAGGAAAGCAACACTTACTATTTTTATTTATTTAAGCTAGGGGAATGCTTGTATTAGCTTCCTTGTGGTCCAACTCTGCAATCAGCTAAGTCAATGAACTTAAGAGGAAAACCAGGGCTTTTTTCCTTAAAGGTAGCAAATGAAATCACATAGTAGCCTATGTCAAAATATTTAATATTGTAAGCTAACTATCTATGAGTTTGTAATTAGAAACAGCTTTAAAAAGAGAACTACATTAAAGTGTTAAGAAAGTTCTTATAATTTAATCAAATTGGAGAAGCGCTAAAATTTCTACAGCAAGTGTCAAAAGATGAAAAGGAAGCAAATTAGAAATTTCATAGGATTCCAATTTTAAAAAGGAAGAGTTTGATGATAAATTAATTAGAACGGTAACCATGCAGTGAGAGATGACCAAAATATGAAGAACTTAGAATATGAACAAAATTCAGATTAATTTAATATGAATGTATGTTAACCTATATGCCTGTGAGTATGAAATAAAACAATCAAATTAAGTTAATAAAAGGTCTTCTTCAACCAAATTCAGAAAGAAAGTAGGCAATAGAAGACCATTTGAAAACAAACCCCTGAAGAAAATCTAATTAGTTCACATTTGTTTTATCTCTAAAGCATCAGTCTTTATTGCTTCAACACTCCAAATCTTTTAAAAATAAATGCTTCCAATCATTAAAAAAATTATCATGACACCTGTACTGAACAAGGAGGAAAAGGTAGGGAGGTTTCTAGACTCAGCAAATACGGAATTTGATAAATGAACAAATGCTGGTCTTACCATCATTATTACTTTAGTGCACATCTTTGACTCCACTATAGAAAAACACCCAACACCTTGATCCAGTCTCCCCATCACTCGCTAAACTCCTATAGTTTTCTGATTCCGGGTCTTCAATACTTGACCCTGCTCCAAACATGGCCAAGGGACACTTTCCTTCTCCCCACTCCACAGCCAGCACTGTCTCAGTGGCACAACACTGGTGAGCTCAGCAAGTGCTGAGCTGTGTTAACTTCATGCCTCAAGTTTGCCTCACAACAGTAGCAGAAAACTGTAAGACCATCATCATAATTTTGTATCTTAAATTTTCAGTCTGCATGTGATACAGAAACTCCTCTATCTCACTTGGGGGTGAGGAGAGACCATGTACAGCAGGGTTATTTTAACCAGTGTTTTCAACCAGTTTATTGCTTGCCTCCTTGTTTCTGTGAAGACCATCTTACATTGTGCATGTCTAAGGAAAGTAAAAGGACCTTTTCCCCTTTCATCAGTTTGCGTTGTTCTTCTGTTCTGAATTCTGAGAAATCAGATTATTTCCTTTCACAAAAATGCTGCATTCTCTCTATTTTCCACACAACTTTTTTTTTTCTTTTGAATTCTGAAATCAACATTACAGCACCCAAACCTTTGCGGAAATAATAAAAATGAGACAATGGGGAAATTTGCAACAAAACACTGCACATCCACGAATGCTTACAGTCTTATAGTTTACTCTTCTGATGCACATACAACTGGGAAGAAACTTGGTTGTTGAACCCCACAAATCTACAAAAACAAACAAGAGGTTTACAAGAACTCAGATCTGGTTGGAACACTGTCTTTGTGCAGCTCTAGGGATCCCCACAGCTCTGGTGCACTGGCAGCTCTGGCAACTTCTAGCTGTTGAAATGGGCCACTCCAGTAAATAGGATTTCTCCAAAACACACAGATCCATTGCAAGAGACTGAATAACCAACCTTTCTGCTCTAGAAGTCTGTTAAACGGCTAAAGAGCTACCAGAGTAGCTCTTCGAGATTAAAAATCTTACTTCATGCTCACTGGATAAAATGATTGATTTAATTTGTGAAGCACATAGATTTGAACAGTTTACATTGCTGCACTGTAGAGGAAAACAACAACGATAGGCAGACTTGATGTTCCTCATTGTCCCTTATGCATAGGACATAACACTATTAACACTTTCATCTTACCACGTATCTTAAATATTTCCTGCTGATTTAGTGGATGGTATTGTCCTTTCAAGTCTAAACTGAATTTTCCATTCCCATCAACCATCTGGTGTTCCATATGTTTCCCATAATTGCCCTTTCTTAAGTCTTCTTTTACCTCCTCAAGTTGTTCTTTTGGTATCTCCTCAGAATAATCCCTAGATTCTGCCACAAAGCTGGAAAAGAAATAAGATAGTGCTCCTACTTCCTCTTCTTCTACACTACCTCTGGATAAATTTGCAGTTCTCTATTTCAGAATTGTCATCTTTACCTGAAATCCTTTTCTTTCTTCCAGACATCTCAAATGTCTAGCTATCCCAGTTAGAACAGCTACTGACTTTCACATTATCTCCCTTTTTTCCATTACTCTGGACAAAGTTAGGAGAAACAAAATCGATAAACAAATTAGAAAAAATTAGAAGTAAATGTTAATGAACCTCTAAGGGGTTCACTTCTTGCAGCTCTTCCTACCAAACAATTAGAGAAATCAATGAAGGTAAAAGTTGCGATTTCTATCACTTCTCAACCTAACAGTACTCAATTTATTATGTAATTATCTACTATTCATTTTCATTCTGTCATTCTTTCTAAATGGCCATTGGCCATAGTTTGCTATTTTTCCTTTTCCTGACAGATTTACATTCTGCAAGCTTATTACACTTTGCATTGTGTATACTGTGTATACATACTGTGCTAGTAAACACAACCCATAGAAAAACCATTCAAGCAACAATATGACTGAATTTATTTAGCCAATGTGGTACCTGAAAAACACCATCAGTGTACCATAAATGTAATGGGATCCCATTTCACTATTTGTTACAATTCAAAGAATTTTGGTCCATAAAACTTTATTGTCTGAAGTTAAATAAGCAACATTCCTGTAGTATACAGGAAGTTAAAAGCACTCTCAGATATGTTAGCTGCCTATCTCTTATATGTGTGGTTGAGGGCAATGACTTAAAGGCAGATATCCTTTCCAATTTCCTACTCCCTCTCGGGTACAGAAAGCCAGAATTTGTTGATATTCATTATATATGAGGATGATTATCCTCTATTGAAACTTTTGTTAAGGGTACAAACTATGAAAACTTCAAGATTTGGTATACAACACAATTTTACTGTTTTAAGTCAAATCCTCTCTGGACTTGGAGAAGAAATTAGGAAAACAGTTTATCTGTCAACAGTGTAACAGATTTGAGAAATCAATTAGTGGAAAAATGGCAAGGCTAAGCTCTGCTGCAGAACTATCAAGTATTAACAGTTAAACTGATGTATTTCCTTTGCAGAGAAACAATGTATCACTCTGAGGGCATTTCAACTGCCATGAGAAAGGAAAAGAAATCTCTAATTCAAGTCATGATGTCTGAGAGGCATCTAAGTCAGCTTATCAGGAAGAGTTTACTGACTCCACAGCGTATACTCAGACTGCAGGCTCTTGAACAATGTCAGTGCTACGAGCCTGGAGGTAGAGACATATGTTACAGTAGCAGGACAACATCTAAATAATTATTTGCATGAAGAAAAGCAAGACAATGGTTCTTGCTAAATCAGTTTTGTTTAAATATGTACTTTCCGAAGCCCCAATAAATAATTTAATATCTCTTGTCAGTATAATGCAATTTCTAAAAAACGTACTTTTCATTAGTAATACTAGAAATTAAAATTTAAATTATTCCTTAAACTAACTGCTGAATCAAAGAATTTATTAAGTTTCTTTTATCACTGTTTTTTTGGGCTCAGTATTTCTTTTTAAACTTAATACAAATAGCAGATATAAATACTTCAGATTATCAACAGTTTTTCACAAATTTTTTTTCTTGTAATGTATATATTTCACTTAGACTGGCATATTATGAACTACAAGCTACATATTTTAAATAGCTTTTTTTAAGACTTATACATTTTAACAGCCTACAATAGACTTGGCCATTTTAATACCCTACAATTTGTAAAATATTCAATACAGAGTTCATTTCAACAATTACTTCAGCCACATATTTCAACAAATACACTGAATATTGAAAACATATTTCAATCATATATATATTCAAGGACTGTATTTTTCAGTGTTTTACTTATTCACTCCGTAGCAATCTTGCAATTTAACAAACCCATCCCTGGCATTTTGAAGCAACGAAATTATGGTTTGAGACTTACATTAACCAAACCAAAATAGTGCTCGTTGACTGGAAATTGTTCCGGACCAATCTCTTTCTCCAAAGCTGAGGCATTGGCGCCCTAGAAAAAAATCAAAAGCAGTAAAATATTAGTATTGTAACTACGTACACAGTGCATGTGATTAGTTGAGGAAAAAAAAAAAAAACAAACCAGAAGTTTTCTGGCAAGGATAAACGCCCAAAACCAACTAAACAACCAAAAAAACCCAAACCCTGCAAAATACCTGGTCTCAATTAAAAACATTACCTTAGAGATGTTTCCAAACACGTTTTGTTCAAAAACATCTGAAAATAAGTTATAGATATTTCCAAATATGTTGTTTTCAAAAACATCTCAAAGTTATACAATTTCCATGTATTTTCATGCAATCACATTGCTTTGATGTTCTATATTTATTATTTTCAGAGTTGAGCTTCTTCAATAACAAGTGCATTAATACAGTATTGCAAAGCTGGTGATACAAGGTCAAAAGGTGAAGTCCTCCTTAACAAGTATAATTTTCATCCTGTATAGCACATTTCAGAAAAAGTTAAGAGATGCAGATTGCTCGTAAGAAACCAAAAGACTGGTCTGTTCCACTTACAGTGTAAAAATACAAAATGTTCAAAGTGATTTGCTAAACACCTTGAACGTTGTAAAATTAAAAGACAATGTAGTACAGCCAGTGATGCTATGCGTTAAAAATGCTGCAGCCTTTGCCCAACAGATCTGTCACGTTCGATCTTCAAAGCGAAGTCAGAGAAGGTAACTGTGGTTCCCATCAATGGCTGTTGACTGAACTTGTGCAGTAAACACTGGGTTTCAAAAGAAAAGTTTGGGGTTTTTTTATTTAGAGACAGAAAAACCTCTATTCTGGAAAATTCAGAGAACAAAAAACCTAGCTTTCTATGAGCTCTTACAGTGACTGCTTTTAGAGAAAAGCAAACGTATCCAACTCTAAATCCCTTCTGTTGCAAAAAACCAAAACTGATAAATATCTCCATCAAACTAATGCATGATCATGAGTATTCCAGCAGCCCTAAGTGCAGCTAATGTAGCACATAATATACAGTAAACAACCTTGAAAACAGGTGTGACTCCTTCCCAACAAGTTGGTTCTTTACACCAAGGATATAGCAAATAACCATTACATAGGACATTACAATAAGAAAATTAAATCAAAATCACAGATTGCATTAAAAGTAGCACATAGGATTTCACAGGTTAACTACAGAGAGGGAGAAGGGGAATATAATTAAAATCAGAACTGTATCAAATGTATAAAATTAAAATGAAACTATGATGTGGCATCTGCCATGACGTGATCGTAGTACTGCAGAACTTTATGCAATCTACCTCAGTGGTTCTGAAATTGGAAACACATGGTCAAAGGCCCATCAGGAGGTAACAACTTATACTAGAATAGAGCAAAAGATAGCATAACTCCACACTTGAGAATGACAGCTCTGTTCCATTCACAGCACAGCCCCAACTGCTTTCATCAGTCACATCTCCTCCAATTAGTCAGTAAGATAAAGCATCTCCTATACTGGGAATAAAGCTGCAGAGTTTATTACTTCAGAAGCAGTTCTCAAATATAGATGTTGGTGGTAAGGAAAAGGGTTACTCTCATTTAACATTAAATCACTCAATAACCTCTGAATATTTAGGTTTGCAGCCCTATTAAAATGCACCCATGAGCTCTGGTAAGGGGGATATTATCTACAAATAAACTAGGGAAAAAAAGGAACTGTGAAGGCATTTTATCCTATTGTTAAATTCGCTACTTCTTTAAAAATAAATAAATTCCAGAGCAGACTTTTAGGAGACACTTCGTCTTTTCGAAGCTGGGGTGGAGTAGCTGCTTTATGTTATCTTTGGAAGGAAAATATTATGATATAAACTTTGATGTTTCTATTTTGTACAGACCTGAACACTGTATTTAGTTTTCTAGCACAATGAAGATCCTGACTTGGCAATAAGAAAGACATACTAAGATACTCCAAAATTGTTATGGTTTGGTATTTACTCAAAGATGCTTCATTCAAGGCTTAGACTTTCACATGATTTCAAAGCATGGCATTACCTATGTTTGAATGCAGTTGTTTATGAATGTTAGTACAAACCAGTATGGATGTTTTACACCAATATAAAAAACCTCAAGCTACTTACACTTCCCTTCACAGCTCTGTTTTTGTCTGTCCTTAAGGACGTTATTCCTCTCTCTAAAGTAATCATTTACACTGTGCACAGTGTGTTGGTTGCAGAGAGCAAAAGCACTGAAATAGTGCAGTAAAATGCATGTTCACATCTGACCCATAAAAGCTATTTTAAAACCTAACTACGCCTTGTTGCAAAATGCTTCCCAATCATGATTACACTCACACATTATCAGTCCCAGTCTCTCATCGACTCTAATGCAAATACAGATGTGGGGGGGAGCACTGAGACACCATCAACTATTATGGTACTGTATCACCTTTTGGACATGAGGACAGAAGAGGTTTAAGGCAGAAGTGCAGTGTATCTCTTTCCATCAGCCAAGATGGGCTTGTTGGACTTGGGAACTGGACTTAGGAAATTTCAGGTTGTGCTGTATGCTGCATAGCATAGAATTTAATCCACTGCCACTTGGCTGGGATGTGGGAAGATCACAAAATAAACTTCTCTTTTTCGGGGCAGTCACTGAACAACACATGCAATACATGTTCGGTGGGGACATGTTCAGTCCCCACACTGCAACCTGGCTTTGATATTATACATGGGATAGAAAGGAACATCAAATTTGGTTAGTACATCCACCTCCAATTTCCCACATTGTCCTGAGTGGAAGCACACAAGGTCATTATCCAGAAATAGGAAGGAAGAGAGGCACAAGATAAGTCCAATAAGCTAATATTGGAGTTGTACTGGAATTTACCACTTTTTGCATCATATTAGTATAAAAGCTATACATCACCAAGCACTGCCTTACCAGCACAGGCACAACCCCTTCCAGCACAGGCACAGAGAACACTCATTTGTCATAGTTAATGCAATATGGCTTTACAAGCTAGAAAGTTCAGCAACTAAGGTGTGTTTACAAGGACACAATATGAAATCAAGATTTGCTTAACTTTTATTTTTTACTGAAAATTATCCTGGAAACAATGTTAAACTATCAGTGATTATAAAAGAATCTCCACTAACTTAATGAAAGTTAGGTGTAAAGGTGAACTACTATACACTTCATAATGTGTTTAACTTCAAACTGACATGAAATAAATCATGAGTAACCTTAACTTAATCATGTTCAAATCAGTTGAACACTTACTACTTATCTCCCCTATCAAGTTAAAAAAAAAAGTCATACTATTGGTTTTAAAAAATATCCCCTTAAATGCAAATTTCTTAATGAAGGGAAGAATCCGTGTTTGCCATGGAAGTCCCTTAATTAAGTTTCTCAGCTTTTATTTTCAAAAGAGCTTGAGGTTTCTACAAATCAACACATTTAGCACTAACCAAATGAGTGTTTGATTTTAGTTTAGTAGAATCAAAGCCCAGAAAACACACTGGGATAGGAAAGTGTACTATCTTTGTATTGAGTACAATTGGATTTTCCTGATTTTCAAGTTTCACAGATACGAACTGAAAAAAAAACACTTATATTGTACATTTCCCTGGAAAACAAGGAAAAAAGACAGCTCAGACATATGATGCTGGTATTTGATTGTTTAGTTTTTCACTTGCTAAAACAATAATATCATTAAATGCTGTTTCCACTTTTATTATTGCCTTTTCTCACTGCCTCAGAGGCCACACTGTTACACTGCTATGTTGTTACGTGTCAAATGAGCACTCCTGAGACACACTAACAGCTAACATACGGATAAGCTACCTGGAGTCAATTTGTAAAGCAAATCATTTGGTGCTTAGGATCTGACATACACCCTTTGGGTTTCAGAGGGGTTTTGCCAGATTAATTCTACGCTGGCTTTGTGACTGAGCACCAGCTGCAGCTGAACTATGTTGTTTGATTTAGTTCCCTCCAAAAGCTATCTAATTCGTGCTCTCTGAAACCACTCCTGAGACACAAACCAAAGTATAGTAAATTGGGATGCCAAACTATATTAACAATGCTGTCTAAAAACATTAACTAGCAGGGAAACAATTGCAGTTTTAAAGTGTCCTACCTTGCCATTATCATTCAACCTAGCAGGCAGAATTTCTCTTACAAAAGCTTGATTCATAACCAGCCTAATGTGCTTGGAAGCTTACACTGATGTTAATCTTATTGGTGTAGGATAGGGGGATTTGATCTATCCCTTTCTAGAATAAATATCAGTTGATAAGTTGCTGGGTTATCTTTTCAGTAGTTTACTTAACAGCTTTCTCCTCTAGTTTGATTGAGTTGTAAATTTCCCAAGTAAAACCAAAATGTCACCTTTAAAACAAATTAACATATTATTTATAATTTCCAAAAATAAATCTCGGTACAGAAGCACTCACTTACTAGTGCTTTCACTTTTTTTTTTTTTACTACAGATTACAAGATTCTTCCTTGCCTGCGCCATTAGTGAAAGTGTACAGAATTTCATAGACTCATGCACTAATGAAGGCACTGTGACTGATAGAATCTTCTGTTAAAGAAGAAATGCATAACTCTACTCTTCCAGTTATGTTTTATCAGAATACGTGAATTCATACATTTCTGTGCATTTATATGAATCAAGATTAGGAGCAAAGAGAACAGCTATATTAAATCAGTTCCTATCTGTTGTTTCAGTTGCAAGTAAAATAGAAACATAATTCATTTGATAGTGTTTCTAGCCAGGAAGCAGAAGTGAAATATGATGTGTGGGATTCAATAATCCTCGTTGTTCATTTCTTCGCAAAAGATCATGCATTAGTGCTAAACAACTTGATAATTTAACTATTAAATACTTGGATAGTTTCAGTTAATATTTTTAAAATACTTAAAAATAGTGTTATTTTATTAATTAATTAGTTTAAGATATAGTCCTATATATTATAATGTGCAGCTAAGACAAAAGGTTTTTCACTGAGTAGAAAGTGAAAACACCTCTGCCTGAGTAAGGAAAATTATACCATAGCACAAAATTAATTTCTCTTCACATTTGGTATGTCTACTAAACCCATTTTTTGAGCCTCACTGAGCAGGCACAACCTATTTGCCTTCACACCAACTAGATGTAGTCATACTTCTTTGTGTTTTGAATACCGAAAGATAAGCTACTATTTCAGAAAAATTAAACTTACCTAACTACGCAAAATGCGGGGCAGGTGGGCAGAGCACACTTACTCAACTGCTCTTGTTGATAAACTGCATGCTATGGTGTGTTTCTCATGCTCTTTTAACGCACATAATGCCAGCTTCAGAAAACAAATATATTTATAACTTCCCATTTTCATGGAATCATAAAAAGAATTTTGAAAAATGGTAAAAAATGTTTTTTTATAAAAGGTTTATGAAAAATGGTAAAAACGTTTTCCAGTTCTGATCTATGCTACAAAAAAGACCTAGATTTTTTTCCTAAACCAAAAGATCAGACAGACCTTACTGAAATAAATCATTTGTCAAAAGTATTTAACTTTGGCAACCTTCCTAAGCTAGGAAACCAAAAGTTACCCCTTACACAGGGCTTTTATACACCTCTTTCCCTCAACAAATTTGAAAGAGAAAAGCAAACAATATCATTAATGAACAGACATCCTTTTACCACATTTTTACAGAAACATTCCTTGAAATTTTAATATAAATTAGTTGCTCTGAAAATGTAAAAAACAAATAAATAAAAAGGACTGCATAACTGACCAACCTAAATATTCAAGCCCCATAATCGGATCAGTTGTTCCCACTGACACAGCTAAAAATTCTGCTGGCAAGACTAGAGCATTTCATTGTTTCTTTGTGCTTAGGACTTGCAAGATGCATGTAAGCATACATGCAGGTAAAAAGAAAAAGGAACATTTATATAAATAAAATTATCCAACTAAGTAATAACTAAATAATTCCCTTTGTCTGGTATAAAGATTGCTTTACAGCTACACAACTTCAGGAGTTTTTTCCTTTGTGTCTCATATTTCGCATTTGTTTTATATTGGAGTCAAATTCCTATTTTGGTGAAAATTTATAACAAACTTGTCTAAATTAATTAGTATACTAGCCCACGTCACAAACCTGGTGTTTTAAAGAGCAAATACACAGACTCATCCTTTATTACCATATTGCAGCACGTTGCATCCACAGAAATGATGATGACATCTCAGTCATGCTTGAATCTTAGTGTCATGTTTATCACGAAATATTCTCCTGATAAGAACTCCCAACAGATGAGTGAACCTCCCTAATGTGGTTTAAGCTCTTACCCCAACTGCCTAACAAATACTCCTCCAAAATTTCATGTGCTTGCAATAGAACCACCACAAGAGAACACGTGCCTGAACACTCCAGTCCACTGATCACGGCAGATTCAGGTCATCATGCCAGAGCGAAATGCAGTGGCTGAGACACAGCACATGTTCCTTCTTGCCACTCGTGCTACATGAGCAAGTCAGACAGCAGGATAAAGGAATACCACAACACTGCTATTTATTCTGTGTTACTTTAGTCCTCTCCTCTTCTGCTTTCTTTTCTGTCACCTCCTCATTTTGAAGCTTTGTTTTCCCACCACCTTTCTTTCCTTCATGTAACTTTCAATCCTCATTTCTTCCAGCATGAGTCCTCTGTATACTTTCCTGTGTGATCTGTTAACCTGATCATCAATTAATGTTTAAGTATTATAATTTGTGCTTCAGAGGAGACAGTGCAATTAGAAGGAACAGGATTGAGTACATTACAGCCATTTCTGGATGGCTGCAGACTCTGGCAAACATCAATTTACATTAAGTGCAGATTTCACAATCAGGATTGAAAACCCTATTGTAAACTAACGATTCCTTAAGCAGTAAATACCTATGTCACAGTCAGCTGTAAAATTTTCATGCAATTTAGAGTTTTAATAAAGCCTTCTGCTATGACACCATAGGTAAGTGCACTGCAACCTTCCCTCAGCTGGGCTCTTCCAGGGTCTCTTTCTCCTAAGTTGCCTTTTTCCACACGTCTCTTTGAACTTTAGTACCTCTGAAATCTCTTCACCCTTAAGTGTGACTGAAATGGGCAAAAGCTATTGGTGACAGTACCCTTAGAGGAGACAGACAAGGAAAGGACAATAGCCAGCCATTCTGCATAACTCCCTATGTCTTAATCCTTTCAGAAACAAAATTAAAATTTGGACTGTAAGATCTGGACAGACTTGTCAGGCATAACACACAGTTACATCCTGCAATCAACATCTAGGCACAAGCTATGTATTTGATGTCAGTGCTGGGGGGCTGAATCAGTCACTGAAGACAATCAGTGACCCTGTATACAAGATGCTGCGCTGGCAGATAGAGAAGGGAATACATTGACAAATACACGAAACACAAAGAAGATTTTCATGTCTAATGCTACAGCTTCTAGATTAGCATTGCTTTTAAAAATCATCACGCTTTTTCAGGTTGTGCTAACATAATCAACAACCTTCTAGTAGAAACACTGAAAAAACAAGTACTACTACCATTACAACTTCCTTCAGTATGTCTGAGACTGACATCTTTGAGTCTTTTTATAGCTTTTAAGCTACAAAGGTAATTTATATCTTCTCCTTGTTTCACCTACTCTAAGACTTGATACCTTTCAACTGCTAACAAGTGTTTCCTGGATCCTAGACAAGAGAAGCAAAAGTCAGAAGTACTAGACACAATCTGTATTTATGGTGAGTATAACCTGGGGCATATCTTCATTGCAGTTAGCACGGTTTACTTTATCACTCCTCAGCCATGCATAAAAGCCCCACATAATTCAGTCAGGTAAGACTTGGACTGCAGTTTCATGCACAGGTAAGGGTAAAAGATCAAGTTCTACTTTTACTGCAAAGACATTAAAAATAATTTAAAAAAAAAAGACCACACAACCTCTTCCATTTTGCAAAAAGGACAGTGGCTAAATCGCTCAAGGACAAAGGTATTTCCAGTGCATTTCCACAATCTCCAGCCTTGTAATTACTACAGCACAAAAGACCATGAGAGTGGGGATGTAAAGAATTTTAAGGAAGCTTAAAGGGATACAACACTTGGACACAATCCTACAGAAAGAGCTCTATCATCACTGGTATGAACACTAGAGTATAGATCAATGAACTAATGAAGCATACAAAGGAACCAACCCTGTAGACAGAATGTCCTTTCGGAAGATCATCCCCAAAAGGGACCATAGGTAACAAACTAAAAATACTGGTTATTGACCTTCACTGTACCCACACAACCTGCCAGCAATGTAAAACACAGTATATTCTTTCTAACATTCAGAGCTTGAACAACAAGGGTAAGATGCACAAAATATAATGGAGGCAGCAGAAGAAAAACTTGAATTCAGATTAAAAAAAGAAAAACAAGTCATGAAACACAGAACTGCAAAGGAAGAGCTTCTTCAATATAGTTCTGGACTGCTCTGTTACAGATTGTAAGTCTATATGCATGCTAGGTTTGTGTAGGCACAAACTGTCTCTTGACAAAAATTGCCTCTTACTGGTTTTGTACTAAGCAATCACAAGAACAGAAACAACAGCCTGAGAGTTCTTGAAAGAGGCATGTGAAAAGGCAAGAATAACTTGTAAGAACTTTCAGGTAGTCGTCTGGCACTTTATCAAAGAGTGTGTTGACACAAAGAAGCATTGCCAGAAAAAAAAAAAAGTAGTATTACTCAGTACTTAGATTCCTTTACAGTTTGCAAAATGTATGCTTAAACATGAGTATTTGACTCTTGTTAAAATTAAAAAGATCTGCCTGAACACAGTCACACTGTTCTAAATTACTCCACAGTAAACACCAAGTACTCCTTCACTCTATCTTTACCGATGTATTTTTAAACACAATGTTATATTAACTGTTGAAAAGCTTTTACAGCAGGTATCCTATGCTAGGTGTCCCATGTCACAGTACCATTAAAACTCATGGATCAGAAATGCCCAGGGACAATCTTATGCCTGGAGTTTATACATCTCAGTGCACACAATAATGATTGGACAGATAATATCTAACTGCCATCAGAATGTTCAGCTTTATGGATATAGACACTTTAGTTAGTCATATGAAGATTTTTAGTTGAAAAATTTGTTTCAGGATTGATCTAAATCCCAGAGACACATTGTCATTTCTAATAAAAATAATCTTAAACTGTCTGCTTGGCCAGTCCAGACCTACAGTTTTTAATGTAGTCCAGAAGCAGAACAGCGAGGTCTCATACTCAACCTAAATCAAGAGGTCAGCACTGAATTTATATTGACGCAATAGTGGTCAGCTCTGGGTGAAAAGATGGCAGCTAGGCTTGCAATTAAACAAGATTCACTCTAGCTCAGGGATCAATCACACCAATTCCTCAACAACGTAATGTAAAACCTGACTACTTCAGATAATGAAAACTCCTGAAGTACATGGTACATTTCCTATAATATTTGGCCATATAAAGATGTTGGTATACAGCTGATTAATTCAAGAAGCCATATTTTTCAAGTCCAAATTAAAAGATCACGTCAAAAAAATACACTACTCCAGTGACCAGCCACGACTCAAGCAATCCCATCCTATGAGCTTACAGACATTCATTTAAAATTCTCATGGGCCACCACTGAAATGTCTGTTTGAGATGCTAGGGCGTCTTCATAGCGCAATTTCTGAAAACCATAAAGCAGTTCCCAATAGAATAAAATGTAAGTGTTTCCTAGTGCTTGATGTTATGAGGCATTATAATGGCAACTCAGCTTTTTCCCCCTGACCATCTCTTCTCTTCCCCCGTGGCAATAGATTTGGAAACAAGATCTTTCATATAGTCATGGAATAGGTAAAAGAGAGCACAAGTGCAAGACCTTCTGCTATGAGCCATCAACACATCTCTTCCATGACAAGTAGTAACTTCTACTAAGGGATATTTCCTTTCTTAAGTTCATCATTCCTCCATCGGCAAATCTATTGAGCTCCCTACCCTCTTTAAAATAACCCAAGAGAGCCTTATCACAACTGTGCATCTGCTTTATGGCTCTAATTCATCATGAGAGGGAGTAATGAAAAAGTAATCACTGGGAGAAGCCTCCTAGCAGGACCTGCATCGATGCAAACAAGTAGGATGACACGCCAACGCGCGGAGCAGAGCCGGCGGGACGGGATGCTCGCCCTTCTCCGGGTAACCGGGGGAGCGCCCGCCCGCCGAGGGGCGATTCCTGCCCCAGCAAAGGAGCACAGAGCTCGGAGAGCTGGGGACGCTACAGAGTGTGCGGGGAAGAGGAGGGCGCTTCCAGAAACCCGACCATGACCACCACACCCCTACAAAACGCAGCCCCGCACTGGAGACGATGCCCTGGAGCTCTCGTCCCCTGCTCTGGGCGCACTTTGCGGAAAGCTGTGCTGGGTTACCCCGCGCTCCTACCCAGTCCAAAGCCGGGACCCCGCCTCCTCCCCTCCCGCCAACCCAGCCCCCCCAGCGCCCGCATCCAGGCTGAGTCTCCCAAAGCCGATTAACCCCGCTCCGCTCCCGATCGCCGCCCACGGCAGCGCTCCCGCTCCACGGACACCGCCCCGCGCCCCCGCAGCCCGCCCCCCGCACGCCCCCCGCCGCCGCCGCCGCCGCCCGCGTCCCCACCCCCGGGGAGCCGGCAGGGCAAGGCAGGGCAGGGCAGCGCAGCTCCGGTCCCGCACTCACTCCCTCCCTCACCATGGTACAGATGGAGGCGATTTTGGAGACTGTCATTAGGATTTCCATCCGCCCAGCGCCATCTTCCGCCCAATCACAGTGCCGAGCCGAGCGGAGCCGGGCCGGGCCGGGCGGGATCAGGAGGGGAAGGGAAGGGAAAGCAAAGGAAAGAAGGAAGGTAGGCAGGCGGCGGGGGCAGCCACCCCCCGCCCCCGCCGGCGCGGGGCCCCCACGGCCGGGCGCGCAGCTCCCACCGCGCCGCGCAGCCCCGCTCCCTGCGCCCGCCACCCGCCGGCTCCCGGGATCCCGCCCCGCCCGGCCCCGCCTCCCGCCGGGTCAGCGCCCGGCTCCCCGCCCGCCCCTCCGCCACCGCCTCCGGCCCGCCCCCCGCCCCGCCCCGACCATGCCGGGCATGCTCCATCGGCGGCTTCGCGGGAGGAGAGGTGGTGGGTGTGACTTGGTGGCTGGGGAGTTAGAGAGTCACAGACTCAGAGAACTGCCTCGGTTGGAAGAGACCTGTAAGATCGTCCAGTCCAAGCGTCAGCCCGGCACTGCCACTGTAACTCGCAGTAACACCTAAACCACTAAACACTATCACCCAGCGC
>NW_020956458.1:139688-140668 GCF_003031625.1 Empidonax traillii
GCTTCGCGGGAGGAGAGGTGGTGGGTGTGACTTGGTGGCTGGGGAGTTAGAGAGTCACAGACTCAGAGAACTGCCTCGGTTGGAAGAGACCTGTAAGATCGTCCAGTCCAAGCGTCAGCCCGGCACTGCCACTGTAACTCGCAGTAACACCTAAACCACTAAACACTATCACCCAGCGCCAGATTCAAACGCCTCTTAAACACCCCCCAGGCGTGACTCCACCACCTCTCTGGTGGTATTCCAATGCCTGACCACAGAATCCCAGAATGGGTAAGACTGGAAGGGACAGTAGCAGGGTCCATATCTGGTCCAACCTCCCTGCTCAAGCAGAGTTGTCCTAGAGCACATTGCACAGGATTGCATCCATATGATGCTGGAGTATCTCTAGTGAGAGAGACTCCACAGCCTCTCTGGGCAATCTGTTCCAATGTTCGGTCATTCACACGGTAAAGAAGTTCTTCCTGGTACTAAGGTGGAATTTCCTCTGCATCAGTTTCTGTCTGTTGCCTCTTTCCTTCTTGCTTGGCACCACTGAGGAGAGCCTGGCCCCAGGAGAAGGCTGAGGTACTTAACACCTACTTTGCCTCACTTTTTACCAGTAAGGCAGGTGGCCCTCAAGGCAACTGGCCTCTGGAGCTGGTAGACAGAGATAGGAAACCAAATAGCCCCCTTGTATTCCGGGAGGAAATAGTTGGTGACTTACTGAATCATCTGGATCCTCACAAGTCTATGGGACCAAACGCGATCCATCCTAGGGTAATGAGGGAGCTGGCAGAAGAGCTTGCCAAGCTGCTCTCCATCATCTTCCAACAGTCCTGGCTCACTGGGGAGGTCCCAGATGATTGGAAGTTGGCAAATATCACCCCAATCCATAAAAAAGGATGCAAGGCTGACCCTAGTAACTACAGGCCTGTCAGCCTGACCTCAGTGCCTGGCAGAGTTATGGAGCAGATCATCCTGTGTGCAATCACACAGCAGCT
>NW_020956458.1:142321-144019 GCF_003031625.1 Empidonax traillii
GAGGCTGGTGAAGGGACTTGAGCACAAGTCCTATGAGGAGAGGCTGAGGGAGCTGGGGTTGTTTAGTCTGGAGAAGAGAAGGCTTAGAGGTGACCTCATCACTCTCTTCAACTACCTGAAGGGAGGTTATAGCCAGGTGGGGGTTGGTCTCTTCTCCCAAGCAACCAACAATAGGACAAGGGGACGTGGACTCAAGCTCTGCCAGGGGAGGTTTAGGTTAGATGTTAGGAAGAAATTCTTTACAGAGAGGGTAATCAGGCATTGGAACAGCCTACCCAGAGAGGTGGTAGATTCACCATCCCTGGAGGTTTTTAAGCAGAGATTGGATGTGGTCCTTAGTGCCATGCTATAGTAGTTGGAGTTGGATCAGGAGTTGGACTTGATGATCTTGGAGGTCTTTTCCAACCCAATCTATTCTATGATTCTATGATTTTGTTCTTCTTGGCACCCCCCATTTAGGTACTTACAGACATTGATGAGGTCCCCTCTCAGTTTTCTCTTCTTGAGGCCCAACTCCCTCAGCCTTTCCTTGTAAAAGAGATGCTCCAGTCCCTTCCAAAATTTTGTAGCCCTTCTGTTGGACCTGCTCCAGGAGCTCCATGTCTCTCTTGCACTGGGGACCCCAGAACTGGACACAGTACTCCAGATATGGCCTCACCAGGCCAGAGTAGAGGGGCAGGATCATCTCCCTCAACCTGCTGGCAATACCTGCTGGCAAATACTGACCACCCTAACAGTGAAAAATTTTTTGTAGTATCTAATCTGAACCTTGTCTCAGCTTTAGGCCATTTCCTCTCATCCTCTCACTGCAGGCATGGCAGAAGAGACCCCCACCTTTCATCGTATGGAGTGGTGAGGTCCCCCCTGAACCTCCTCTTCTCTAGACTAAAAGGAGACTTGAAATCGAAAGGGTGAGTGCTGGGTAAGCCCTGGCAGTGGGAAAATTGAGGAGCAGGGGGGGAGTTGGTGCATGATGGCTTAATCCAAGTGCTGATCTGTGTCCAGGGAAAGAGTTCCTGTGTGGCTTGGAGAGGTGAGGAGCGTGAATAGGCATAACTCACAGCTAAACAATAAAAGTTAGGGAATGGCATTAAGGAAACTTGCTTCCTATCAACTCAGTCACTCATGACAAGCTAACTTCCAAGTCACTTCTTGCATCTCAACAGCAGCTTGAAAAGCTGCCCCTCCAGGGTCACTCCCAGGAAGATGGAGATGTGGAGGAGCATGTGTCTCTTAATTCCTCTCTTCTTTTTGCTTTATTTTTAGATGACTGGCCCATTGGTTTCCATGAGTCTGGGATTTGCATGCCCCAGTCTTAGACATTTTGTAAAATAAAGCTGATGTGTAGACTAGTCATATCAGCTACTTGAGGGATCTGCTTGAGGGATCTGCTTGGGGAAGAGCTGAATCATGTGTTGGCCCGCAGACAGTAACAGAAATCCAGATGACTCATTCAAGATGTTGATACCTGCATTAAAGAAGCATAAAGCTAGCCAAGGTATGCACCACCCTGTCTTTTTTTCATATAGAGGAAATGTCTAGCAGATTAAGATGCATTATTATTTAAAATATGTCAGTGCATATTCTGTGATCTTCAGAAGTAAAAGTTCTTTAGCAACTAAGTTAATAGAATAAGAACTTTTCCTTCAGCTGAAACATAAAGAATATGACTTTAGAAAGCATTACAACTGAACTCTA
>NW_020956459.1:0-31460 GCF_003031625.1 Empidonax traillii
GCTGTAACTCATGGATTTAATGTCTTATTTGTTGGGAAGTGGTCTTCAAAAAGTGCTTTGAATCTGTTCTCTTGTTGTAGTCTATAGCAATTTGTTACCATTGATTAAAATAACAATTCCTCATTATTAACCCTTTTAGAATTATATGTGGAGAATTAATAAGAAGTGTGATTAGAGTGGGTTTCTGCTCATATCAAGTAGGACTCTGATACACTGAAAATGAACTGAATATCATGAAAATTGATAAAGCCTTTCCTTATTTAAATCTCTACATCCAAGTTACACCAAGAAAAGATAATTTCAGACCCTTGTTCATTTGATTGCACTTTTCTACTTCAGTCTGTCTGCAGAGGACAAGAGCCTGCATTTTAGGGTGATGTCAACACAAGAGATAAGATCAAGCCCGCTGTGAGTTCAGAGCTTCCACAGGGCACTGCAGCCTGCCCTGGCTGAGGAGAGCAGCACAACTCCTCTGGAGTCCCTCGCTGCTGCTTAGTTTTCAAAAGGAGATCTACACAAAGGCCAGAGCTTGGCAGGGCACTGCTAACCTTCTGTGCTATGGCACGTGTTTGTGGGTTCACATGAAAGAGGTGTGAAATTTGTTTATTATTGTTGCTCTTCTTTTTTTTTTTTTTTTTTGGACTCAATAATGTCTTCTTGCCACTGGTTAAAGCAACTATTCCTCTTTAATTAACTCATTTCTGAATTGTACACTTCTTTAGGTATCACCAACAGGTGTTTCTGCTCACTCTATCTTCACAGGACTCTTACGGTATTTGCTAGTTTTTGTTAGTTTAGGTGTCTACAGTTTCTGATATTTTTTAAGCACATCCTATTTTTTCCAGTTTACAAATTGGTTATTAGTTTTACTTTTTTTGTGATGCTTTAACTATACTGTATAAAAAGAGACAATCACTTCTTTCAGAGCCATGGCCACAGGTCACCATTAATACTTGGCAGTCTGATTCCTATTTAGATGATAACTTCCCAATTATTTAGCAAGTTGTGAGGTGTATATAAAACTTCAAATAATGTGAATTTTATTTCAGATAGACAACAGGCAAAGAAAGTGGATTTTCTAAAGCACTGAGACAGGGTAGGAGCAGTACCAGACCTCACATCATGTCCACCTGAACACACAACCTCTCCTAAGGCAGTGTGGAGTGCAAGATGTGAGTATTGCATTTGTACCACGAACACAGTGCATAGAAGTTGACTCTTCAGAAGAATGTACTACTGCTAATTTCCATGTCGATATGTTTGGTAGCAGTGATAGCACTGGAGGTCACCTGTTTGTGTGAGGTGCACAAAGCCAGAAGGCACCAAAAGCCAAACCAACTCATGATGCAGAAGTGAAATTCCTTAGTGTCACTGGACATGGGCAGAGTAGCTCTGAGAACAAGGTCTGAGGGGAAAAACTGTCCAAAGCCCAGTTTAATCACAGTATTTAAAGATAGTGGAGGAGATAAGGGCTTTTCAATCCAGAAGTATTTACTTGAGGCAGGAGGCACAACGATGTCCAGCATGATTTCATTTACCAGCAAGAATTTGTTCTTGTACATGTTCAGACATTAGCATGATAATGAACCTATCACTTTATAATATTCCCTTTTTCCCAGAGTCCAAAATATTTATCAGAACCTTTTTGCATATGGTGGCTCTGTTGAAATCTGAACACCACTGCTGCTAAATGTAAACCTTCTGAGTACACTACACTGAAGCACCCACCTGTATTGTAAATACAGAGAACAAAATTATTCCGGAAGGTAATTAAAAAAAGAAAACCTACCTCTATTTGCTTTCATAAAAAGCTAACCTGACATCCCAAAAGCAGCTATTATATGTCAGCATGTCATGTGCATTGGGAATATCTGATCCAATGTGCAGCTCGTAAATGTCTAATTAAAAAAATATATATACAACAAATTTAATTGGTTCATTGCATCATTTGTTTTTATTACGGTTTTAAAGTCTTGCATAATAGTCAGGGCTAAAATTCTCTCAATTTGCAGGGAAAAAAAAAACTATGAAGAAGGATACTGAACAATATAAAGATAAGTAGGAGTTCAATAATCACCATATTTACAAGGATAGATAAATGGCTGAAATTTAGATTATGAATTTGTGATTTAATACATCACAAAGTAGTTTGAATCTATTTGTGACATGTTTTAAAAATGCCAATAGGTTGAGTGTAAAATTAAAACATGGAGTTAAGTTTTAAGTTCAACACAAAACTTCAAGCTGAAGAGTGCAATAGATATATAGGTGAGAGCACATTGCTTCTGGTTTAAAAAAGATGACAGAGAAATCAGAAAGTTGTTCTTATGGTTGGTTATATCACTGTTGGGATTTAGAATGCTGCATGTAAAAAAAAAGTTGAAGAAGAGATATCTTATGGTTAACTCAGTTTTTATCTGATGCTGGATAAAGAAAATTCAATTCATAATTATTTATGAACCAACATCAAGGAGTTTATTACTTTGATTAGTCACTAATCATTTCCCGTAAATGCAGTGACCTAAAAATCCCATATAATCGATAAAGTAGTAAGTTTCAGATTTAAATCACTGTACCTTGTATTCTTGAGTAAACCTTTGGGTAATTTACAAAGGCTGTTGAATTTTATAGTAAGTGTTTTTCAAACCAAGCTGGATTCTAAACAATAATGACTTTTTAATGTGGATCTGTGATTACATTGTCATAGTGAAATACGACAGTCTTTGACTGCATTCGAAATGAGGCAGAGGGTGAATTACTCCGAAGGCATAGATTACCATAGCCCAAGGTAAAGCAATCTTCATAAATTAAACTCCAATCTAAAGTGACCTGTCACTACAAACCTGTTGCTACTCCCAGTAACTTAAATTTCAGTGTACAATTTGTAAACAAGTTCTTTTCTTATCACCACAATGGGGAGAGTTACTTTGCTAAAGTGCTTTAAAATGAATGAGAGGGAGGCAAATTATACATAAGAATTTTATGGGTTTCTTTTCCATAATTTCAAAAAGCTGATAGTTTTGGAAATGCAACTTGTTGTCTGCTAAAATGTTTATGCTTTTAAGATATCTAAAGCTGTCAACTGAAGGAGCCTTCGGCATAAACAGCAACTGCAGTACTTTCCTAACTAATTTTTGACATGCTGATCATATTTGACCCTCATGCTCAGCAAGAACATCTACAGTTCAATGATATTCAAACATGTTTTGTACATTTAGATGCTTCAGCTAATATTTCCTAAGGAGTTTGCTGGTTTTGCCACACCTCACCCTGGGGAAATCTAGTTTATAAATGTCTTTCTCGGAGATTCCCTAGCAGCTACCTTCTAAAATTATATGGCTTGTATGGTAACCAGAAGCTGAGAGCTTTGCTCAGGGATGGTTTTGGACATCAACAGCAGAGACAGCAGAGAGTCCACTTACCACTACAGGGACCCTCTAGGCATAGAAGTCCTGACCCTTGGCAGTTTTCTCTCAGGAAGGAGAACTGGTATCAAATTTAAACTATTCAGTAAATGCACTGCAAGTTTTTAACTACAGCTCATCAGCAGCTGCTGCATGAGCACCTCATCTATCCTTCCAGCATTAGGTGGATTCTTCCTATCAAAAGGTGGAGCCAGGCAGGACGGGCAGCTGAGGACAGGAAGCATTACATTTATCCCCTTGTATAACCTCTATGTGAAATAGCCCAAGTTTACTAGACTGCTAAAAAAAATGTATGCCTATTTGGCTAATGAAGTAGCATATCTGAGGCTTCAAGCTCCTAGCTTATGCCTAGGAGGTAGCCCAGAAGACAGCAGCTGAATTTTCAGCATGGCTGCTGGTAGTCCACATGCTGAGACTGGAAAACAGCAAATTCAGTCATGTGTCCCTGACTGGTTAAGGTGAGAATGGAGAGTGGGAATGGGAGGAGTGAAGGCTGAACAGCATATCTGCCATTCTGCCTTGAACTTTCACCAAGGAGTATAAAGGATTTGAACTCAATACAGTTTGAAATTCTAGGTGAGTACTGTCCTCCTCAAGGTCCAGCACAGGGTTGTTGACTCTGATTTGTCAGCAGAGATAAAATCACATGGGAAAACCTGCTCTTTCCTCATAAAGATTCTTGTTCCCAAATTCCCACCAGGGATTCAGTTACCCTATGCCCTATGAAGACCTGAGCTAAATCACTGGAGTTGAATGTTTTGATTTTCAAAAAGAAAGACCAAATTATGCTTTTTTTTTTTTCTTTTTTTAACTGCATTTGCTGCTATCCTGTTGGAAGTGAAGAAAAAAGTTTAAAAGGTAGGAATGGAAACTGAAATATAGTTTTGTTGACACAAGAACTAATATAAAACATTTTAGACAAATATTTTCAATTTATTTTAGGCTTACTTTTAAAGCCTAAAAATTATAATCCAATGTTGCTTGGCAAAACCCAATATTTTTTGCAACTACCCAAAAGAACAGCAGTTAATGGCTATCAACTGCAAGTTCAATTTATTTTAAGCAAGACCTTCATATTCATACAGCATGACTCTCTTTTTTTTTTTTTTTTAATTGGTTAGGTTTTTGGTTTAAAAGAAATCTCAGTCAGCTTCACATACGTTATAACATGATGGTCTCACAGTGTGGGGTCTGGGTTTGAGTCACACGCTCAGTTCTTGGCTCTCTGGGATGACTGGTTTATGTATAGGAGGTAATGAGGCAGAGAAAGGTTTTCCTGTTCTTCCCCCTCTGGAGAAGGAAGAACTCCTTATTAAGAATGACAGGTCTGGGTCATGAAGACATTTCTGAGGAACTGAGCAGAATTTAGTATATATTCAATTTCTTTAAATATCAGTTTTTCAGATGGTTTCCTTTAGGATGAATATCTTCTTCTTCAGCCTAACTAGATATTAATATTGTGTCCACTTCTGAGCTCCTCTCTGTGTTTCATCTATTCTTTCACCATAGTAATTGAGAATGCCTTAAGAAAACAGTTGTTATACCAACATTTTTTGTCTGCCAGGCAGTTTGCATTTCATGCCCAGTTACTTTGCAGCTGGTGACCAATTTCAACCAAACCTGGTGTCTAAAAAGAGATTCCATTTTTTCAAGACTTGTGAGAGCTCTTTTCTCTGTGTCTTTCCACATGAAGACCCTGCTGATATCAGAGAATCTGCCTTAAAATGGTTGAAAATAAAAAGTGAGTCTAAAATGGAAAGCTGAGCAAGTTAGGTTATTATTATTGCGTCATACTGCGAGGAAATTCAGCTGAAACAATTATGAAAAAAAAACAAACAAACCCAAAATCCATAAATAAAAACTATTTTGTACTTCTCACAACATTGTATGCATTTGTGGGGAGTTATAAAGACTTCTAGATGCCTACAAAATTTTTTGCATTTGGTATTTTTTCTAGGCATAAGAGCAGCTGTGAATGTCCTGATCTTGCTGAGTAATTTGACACATGGTTCATGCCAGGTCCTGTCAGATTTCCAAATATTGAGGTTCTTCACAGATTTTTCCCCACTAATTTTTCCAGAGAGACTAAATATAGCAGCTACAAGGAGAATGCTTTGTCCTGCAGAAAAACACAGATAGAGGTCCTGTACTTAACCACCACTTACTCAGAGGGATGGCTGGAAACACTTTCTCAGGACATGGCATGCTCATTTCACATCTTCCTTTACTCGCTTTCCAACAACATTGCTTGCACAATATGATTTGTGCTCCTTTTACAATGGTGTCCTTAATTGAAAGACTTAATTTCCCAGTTCATCCTGCTTTTTTGGACTGTATCTAACCAACTGAGCTAATCTCAGGGTCAAATCAGTGCCCACACATTTGGTAAGGAGCTTCCATCTGCGGGTGGAAGCATCACTATTACTGAGCCTGTTGACACAGTCTGACTGCAGGCACTGGCTTATTTGCTCTGCTGCCAAGAATATCAATTGAATACTACACTTGCTATTGATCCAAAGGAAGATTTTGGGGTTGTTGTTGTTGTAAAAAAATGTGAATGCATTATGCTATGTCATGTAACACTATAAAGCAAAATAAAAGGTACAGAAGGGAAAGAAAGCAGCACAACAGAATGACAGCAACACTAGAGCTGCAGATTTTCCAGCCTATAATGGCACATTTTAGCAGATGGACAAAAAGCCCTATGACATATCTAAGGGTGTCCGAAACTGCAGATGATTCAGATCCTTTCTGCCATGCCTTGGTGGGATTGCCTGTCGTGACTAACACAGTAACATCAGCCTGGCTAATATCACTCTTTGCAATGCTTTAATTGAGAAATAAAACTACCTGGAGCAGCACAAGGTGTCTGTAAGGTGCTGAGAGGGCTCTGTGAGCCCTTTTCTCTCTCATCTCTTCTTCTTTGCCACTCAAGTGTAAGTCTTCTCCCCACCTGGGTTCACAGTGTGTCCATGGCTACTGGGAAAGAGACATCACATACACATGAGGCACCCACAAAGCAGTGAAAGACATTTCCTTGTGTGGGAGTGGACTTTTGGATGCTGGGCTCCGTTTTTTCCTGCCAGCTGGCACAGCTCTTCTCCCAAGGGTGGGCAATACCTCTCTGGTCAGCCTTCAGTGTGTTTTGCACTGACAGTTGTCTCATGACGAGATGGAGGCCATGAAAGCCAAGTTTCTGCACACTTTTAAGGCTGTTCCTTACCAGTCATGAGCCAGCCTCTTATGGTTTGGATTGTATTTCTCTAACATGCATACCTGTGGCTGCTCATGTCATATTTAGCAGAACTACCTATGGTGCTTAAGGGCTCTGATTTTCATGTATTAGTTTCCAGCTCAAAGTTGTACGCTTGTGCCAGAGATCTAACTTCTCTTTGCTTGGAAACAGCGGGGAAACAGCAGAGAAATCATGATGCCTATGGCATATTGGTATCTGTGACAGTGACCAAATGGGAAGGTAGCTCAGCTGGATGCTCACTCACATGCAGAGGATGCAGCCCTTTACTGTGGACCTGTGGTCTTGCATTCTCAGTGGTCACAGCAACCTGTAGCACTGCCTGTCTACAGAATTAGCAATGTGCCCTGAGCAAAGGTTCTCAGTCTGCTTCCCAGTTGGAAAAGGGGTCAATAACAGGACTAACTGGTCCCATGAGGACCCAATAGTTTACTCAGTCTTTTCTTCAGACTTCCCACATTGATATTTTGTGTTTATGAAGTCCTTGAAGGGACATATGATTACAGAAGGAAATCACTCTTTTGGCATGGCAAGAAATACAGTGATGTGGATAAAAGACAATATAACTCATATTCCTGCTTTGTTTTTCTTGTGGTGCTCTTAAGTCTTCCTTCTTCTTAAAGCAGGGCCTACTGAGTCTGGGATGCCCTACAGGAATTCTTGACTTCTCCTGTGAAACATTGAGTCTTTACTTCTCTCACATAAAATCAGCTTCCTTTTTCCTTAGCTGTCACACAGTTCACCCCCAAACCCTTTTTTCCCCCTCTGAACCTGTGGACCTTTCCATCCATTTTGCAGAGAAGAGCAAACAATGGTGAGGACATCTGGCTACATTTGTAATACGTGCATGGATAAACTTAGACACAATAGAGTAATAAGTTGCACACTGAATGGAAAATAAATCTGAACACTCACCAGCTTACGTCTAGCATAAGTATCAATCAGTGTGCTCCAGTGGATCTGCTCCAACATACCCCCACTGTGGATGCAAGCCAAAATCTGAACAGCAACAAACAGCCCATTATCAATCCATTAGTCCTCACTGACTGAACTATACACATAAAATCTTGTTTTACACGCATACTCCTGCCATTCCCCAGCAGAGATAATGAGATTACACGTGCCATATCACTCAGCCCAGAAACTTGTCACATTCTAATGAGCTCCTTCTCTCTGCCCACACACACAAATAAAATACCTGCTTTTTCTATTGCTACATAAGGGGTAGCCAGCAGCCAGATGCTCACTTGGGAAAAGGTAGGAACATGCTGCAGCACCCAGCTATCACACGTGTGATGATTATTGCTAGTTTTGTCTGTCACTTTGCATCACACGTGAGACAGACAAGCACAGAATGCGGCTCCCACGGCAGTGTTACATGCTGGGAAACTGAAAGTGGAGTATCCCTCCCACCTCTGCAGGAAACCTATTTTCAAAGCAATAAGGATTCTTTCTTCCTTCCTTCCTTCCTTCCTTTTCTTCCTTCCTTTCTTCCTTCGGTACATCCATCTTTTGTTATTGCTGAGCAGCACTTTCACAGAGTCAAGGCCTTTTCTGCCCCTCACACCACCCCAGCATTGCATAGGTATTCCTACTCTTAAAGCAGAGTATTTCCCAGAAAGATGACTGATATTTATTGAGTTATGATGGAGTATAAAAATAACAATTGGATAAGGTTTTTTTTTTCAACTAAACAATTTTTTTTCCAATTAAAGCAACACAGTTAATATTGGTGTCACGATACCTTTGCCCTATACATTTTTTCTGTCTTTAAGCTAGATTTTTTTTGTGTGTATGTTTACAACTGACCAATGACCACATTATTGTAATTCTTGCTATGCTTATTTAGAAGTGTGTCCACATAAGTAGTCATAATCAGCCCTGAACCCAATTATTCATGTTACCAAAGAACATTTCAGAATTCAACTGCTTCTAAGACAAAGGACTCAGCCTGGTTGACAAGTGTTATGGGTGGAGTGGAAGGCTTAAGTAAAGTTATTAAAGAAGTCCTGCCCTTGAGTCACAAGGTGTAGAAAGGTCTCCCTTTCTTTCTAAACTCCTTCTAGGAGAAGAGCCTGGCTGTGGCAGTATCCTATCTTAGCCTCAGATTTCATCAGTGGTTTAAATTTAAGGAATTACAGAGATGTGATTAAATCACTTTTCCCCGCAGGTTTTAATGATGGCAAATCAGATATATTTATATAAAAGGAATTATTTATTATAACAAATGAACAGACAAACAGAGGAGCAAACAGATGAAATATTTTAGTCAGAATTATTTACTACACAATATAAATGCTAAAACTACTAGCACTATAGTATAAAATAAGATAATGCACTGTATTAAAACAATTATTGAAGCAATTATATGAAAACTAGCAAAAAAAAAAAAAAAAAAAGTAATAATTGAGTAGAGATTTGATGTGATTCACTCATACCAGTACTTGTGGGGATATCTCTTTTTTCCAGCCTTGAGGAGTATCCTTGAGCGGTGTCCCCACCCAAGGGAGGAATCTCCACACATACACCCTAAAAAAGGGTTATGTTGGCAGAAACTGAACGTATGAGAGTGGAGTGGACTTTTACAGTATAAAGTGATTGACTGCTAGTCACAAATTTCCAGGCCACCAAATCTGTCAAATCTTGCTTCTAAAAGCAGGATGTGTGTTTGAGGTTTGGTGAACTGGGCTGGTTTTGGCATAATTCAACACCAAAACAGCACCGTGGCACCAGGAGCAACTCACCACAGACAACTTGCATTGTCTGCATTTCCCTGACCAGATTCTAGGCTTTATCTGGGTAGAATCATCCTGCCACAACAAGTCAGTGTTGTGCCTGCAGTTATGATCTCCACCTGACCGCTGGCACCAATGCACGTCCTCAACCCACAGAAAATGTGAAATACCCAGAGCAGTTTGACTCCCTCAGCCAGCAGACAGCCAAGTCTGAATGTGGCCAGCATCACAGTGCACATGAATGAAAAGATACTTTCCCTTCCAAAACCCCACTTCTTTCAGAAAAGGCTTTTTTTGGGAGAGCCTTTTCTTTGTCTTTCCCACATTAGCCGTCTCTCCTACAAAATGATGGTTCTACTAGGATCCACTGAGGGAACTCCATACTGAACCCAACACTTGGGAACAAATTGATGGTACAGTGCCCTGTGGGTAAAATTTCCCTGGGTGTCTCACAGTGCTCCTGCAACACTACAGTCCACAGTGTTTCATTTCAGGGTGTCCAAGTGGAGTGTAAGTGGTGCACCTGCCTTTTGCTGGTACTCTGATTTGGAATAATGCTGGCTTTTTTGAAAAAGGGAAAAGATGCCTTTGTAAAAGTCACTAGGTTAAAATTATGCTCTGAGCTGTTGCTGCACAAATGGCTTCCTTTGTTTTAGTAGAGAAAGCCCTTCTATAAATAAAAGGAGAATCTAGCTGCTCAATTTTACTTTTTGACATTGGATAGGTTTACATTTTGCTGAAGAGCTGGAAAGGTAAAAAAATATACAAAGGGATGGCCAATTTATACCCTAGATTTTAAAGCAGAATAGCTCATTGATCTTGTCTGGTAGATTTGCTTAAAATTCAGTGGAACAATATGTCTTAGAGCCTGAAGAGACGAGTGAGTATCTGTATAGCTTGCGTGAGCCGAGGAGGAAAAGAAAAAAATCTCCCATTACTGTATAGAGTGGTTGTCTTTTCAATTATGGATGAAAAGATGAGTATGACCCTGAGGGGTTGGATTCAGACGGAATGTAAGGGGGGAAGAGCCCTAAAAACAAGCAAAATCTTTACTAAGAGATGATTAAAAGGGAACATAAATGTCTGGAAGTGTTTTGAGGGAGGAAGCGCGATGGAGTGGGGGAAAATGGCTATGGTGGAATATGGAGTAATGGTATTAAATTAACAAAAGGAAAAGGTCTGTTGAATATCAATAGAATCCTTTCTGTTTTCCTGTGGCATCATCTCCCAAGGGAATTTGCAGGAGCTCCATCATTTGAGTCCTGGCAAATGACTTGGGACAAACCACAAGAAAGTACGGTTTAAGGCATATTACTGTGATGTTCAGGGATGGAATTACTGATCTAGTGGCTCATTTCTCCCAGCCCCCTTCCTTGGGAAACTGCACCCTTAATGAAAATAAGAAAATAAAAGACACCAGTGGTTGAATACAGCTCCTGCTTATCCATGAGTGGCAATGCTACAGCAGCAGCAAGAAGCACAAAAACATGTTCAAACAGATCAAGGGTACTGATGATGGCTGCTATCACATATGGGAGGGAGATACACAGGACAGCTGAATTGCATGAGGACTGAGAAGGGGACAGGTGAATGGGCTTACCAGAGGCAGGTAGTGCCCTCAGGCAGGTACTACCAGAGCTTCATAAAGGTACTTGTGCCCTTGCAGGACTTTTTCTGCAAGGGACTGCTTTTGGACACTGTATTTCCATCATAAGGAAATGTGTTCCTAGTAATTAATAAAGCACGTGGTTCCTGCAGAATGTGGTCAGAGTTTTCCTTGAGATCAGTCTGCTGAGGTATGATTCCCTTGAAAATCTGAATGCCCCACTTTCAATCGAGCATCAGGCACAGAAGGTGCTACTCACACCTTCCCAGGCTGCTTGTTCCACATCTCCCATCACCTGGCAGCTGAAACCCTGAAGGAACTGCTGCTGCTACAGAATCCAGCTGCTTGAAAAAGCCAACTGGAAGACTGAAAGGAAAAAATTTATCTGGAAAATCAGATCAGTGTAGAAAAAGGTCTGGGATGGCATTGTGGAGATGACAGGGTGGAGCTCAACTGCAGTAAGAATGAGAAGAGTTTATAACAGTGTCCTTTGAAACACTGCAGGAAGGTCAATGTGTGCTTGATAATGGTGATAATGTCAATTTTTCATCTATATCTTAATTACCCATTAAGGGTCTCATATACACCCTGGAGCATTTTTTGGCTAAGCCCCACATTACCCTGGTACCATAGAGGAGACTCACCTTTTCCAAGTGATGGGAATGCAAGATAAAAGGGGATGTATCTTTCAAGCAAAGCCAAGAAGCATCAGATCTGGAATCACAAGTGTCGTTCTTGAGCTTCCAGGTTCTTGCTCAAAACCTGTATCTGGTTTAAATCCCTGTTTACACTTGAGTTCTGTGGTTATGTATGCACTTAAACTGCTTAAAGTTATCATGGGGTCTGGCAGGTTTCCTGAACAGAGTATCTAACTACAGAATGGCATAAGATATTTCACCAAGATAGCTCAATAATTGTTTTAAAAGGGAAAAAAAAAAAAATCCTTTTCAAGTGGAGTCCCTCAGCACTAAATTAGAATGACCTGGAGCTGGTTGGTTTTTGAGAGGAGGCAATTCTATGAATCTGACCATTTTGCTTTCTTGGAAATTCAACTGAAACCTTTAATGCTGCACAAAATCACTTTTCTGCAAGAGCAGGGGTCAGAGAAGGCACTCAAAGAAAATGCAACTGAATAGAATTTCTCTGCTTTCCTAGGAATAAACTTAAATTTAAACATAAATTTTGTTATAGAAGAGTGACCAATAGCTGAATAATAAATCCACTCACAAAAGCAAGAAGTAAGACATTGTTTGAAAAGTAAAAGTAAAATAAAATAAAATAGTCATAAGGCAAATTGCCCCTCATCAGGACAGCAGAGAAAACTAATTTAATTTCTATAATATAAACCAACAATGACTATTAAATCTCATGAAAATAAATTCAACCACCTTAAGAGCAGGCTATAAATGCTAAGTATATAGTGTCAAAAATTAACATATGAACTTCAAATTTGTGCACCAATTCAAAATCTGATTTAACAAACTGCCGTTATTAAAGTCAACTGGAGAGAATTCCATTATAAAAACAAATGAAATCTTCACTCTACATGAAATAAATATTTTTTCAAAGCCTAAGCAGAATGCATTAACTTAACATGCAATGATCTAAATTATGTATTAAACTCAATTATTTTTATTACTACTTTTCAATTAAGGTGACATGATTAACTCCTTTCCTATTAGTCTCAGTTCTGATCGTAACTGCCTCTCAACTAGGGTATCTTCTTGGGGAGAATTTGTTCACAGAGCTGTTGTAAACAAGTCTGTTCTCTGTAGTTCTACCAAGAGAGGTGTTTTGTGAAGAACAAAACAGCACTGTGGTTTAACAGGCATATGAGAAAAGTGGTGCTTTCTACCAGCTTTGGCAGCATTTTGGATGGAAGAGTATGAACACCAAGGTTCGAGGACTCAGTTGTTTGGTTCTTATCCAGGTTAATCTTATTTTTGAAATAAACATTTCGTTTTTACACATTTGTTCCTTAATATTCCCCAAAGATCTGACTCTCTTTGAAATGAAGAAGCTACTTCAAACATGGCATGGAGTCTGAATCAGGCTCACTCACCCCAGTGAGTAAGGAGATCTCACTGATGTTAGCATCTGCAGTCATTGGACTAATTTGTCTCAAAAACATTCTTTTCTTATAACACCATCTTTTTGCATATGGAAATCAAAATCAATGGCTCTGATTTTGAAGTAATTTATTTGTGTGGGTTTTTCATCTTGAAGCGTTCATCATTCTTCACATATTCCTTCTTCTAGTATAATTTCTCACAGCCAGAAGTTGTCTTTGGCATTTATAAAATTTTCTAATGCCAGTAATATCTGAAAGTTCCTTGAGAATGTGTTTTTAGTCCTAGGCAGTCATGAAAGCAGACCTCCCTAGCACAGCGAAGGAGGTGTTTGCTGTAATTCCAAATGGGGCTTAGAAAATTTCTGTAATATGTGGCACGCCCATCCTGAAATACAAATACAAAATTTAGAAATGTCAGTCAGATCCCTTTTCATTTTCACTGGGGAACCTTCCTTGGATTCCTAGGAAAAACTTCAAACTTTTGCTTGAATCAGGACTACTGATTTTGGTCCAATCTATCCCCTACTAACCCTTTCACACACAGAGCTCCTGCCTGTAAATTAAGAACACGAACACTGATCCAAAATCCAACCCTTCATTGATTGAGTGGGGTGTTTGTACTCCATTTTTGTCTTCTTGGGAGGTCCCCTTCGAACCCAAACCATTCTACTATTCTATGATTCTGTGATTCTATGATGTTGTGTCTGTGCCTCAGCAAAAGCTTTTTTGTTTATTCATTTGATTAATTTCTTTGAGTTTGAAAAAAGGAATTAATTTCACTTATTTCTTTATGTGATCATTAGAAAAGCTTTTAATGAACACAGTAAAACCCAACTAATTATCACAATGGCATTTAACTCTAAATAAAATTGACAGGAAGCAAGAATATGATGCATATAATTTTGCACAGTTTATTAAAACACATCTATCACTTTTTTCTCCTAAAGTAACCTGATCATATTATTCTATGATAATTTAGCTAATATTTTTTCTGTGCATTTAATATTTAAGTGGCTTTTACTGATATTAAAGTCATAATGCATTTTATGGAAATTACCTTGCATTCTAATTACTTTTCTTGGTGAGGGATGGTAAATAGAATTATCTCGTTATGCTTGTTGTAGATGAAAGCAAAGAAATACTTAATGAAAAGAGACTGCTAAAAGAAAAAAATCCATATTCAGATTTTTTTTTCAAATGAGTCCATTTTGCCATTAATTTAGAGATGTGTGACTCCCAGAACCACAAGCAGGAACCAGGCATGTATGTGAACAACAAAAGGCTCTGAATGGCAAGCTGGATGCTTTTAACATCAGTAATTCCCTTTTTTTACGGTGTGCCTTTCCAAACCTATGCTGAGGAGAGTTGGGAGTAAGACAATGCACTACCAGAGGAAAGCAAGAAACACAAACAACTGTGTCCTTGAGCCCAAGCTGCCCCATGCTTTTAGTAAATTAAGCTACTATTAGAAAGCTATAAATTGTACCTACAAAAATGGAGAGGTCAAGGCCTATATAAAAGTTAACCCATTGCCTTGTCCTTTTTCCTCCAGTTCTTTAAATGAGATATACTTACCGACTGGAAAAATAGAGGAATTGCTAAGAAATCAAGTTTTCATGCCAACTCTTCTCTCAGTTTCTATACTGAAGTCCAAGTGAAGGCACAGATAAGGCTGGATTAGTGTCTCTGAAAACAAAATGGGAATTTTTTTAAATTAATTTTTATAAAGATGAAGATGTGCTTTATGACTAGTGCTATCCAAATGGGTCCTCTTTTCTTCCATATGTCTTTTTTTGGGGGACATGAGATGGAGTCTGGCTACAGAGAAATCATACTTCACTGACTACTCTGTGTCTGGATGTCTCTCTGAAAATCAAAATGCACCATGGCTCTTACTTAGTTCATATGACTTTGTAACATCCAAAGAGCTGCCACTGGTGCTGGGGTTTCATTGTACCCACCAAGACCTACACACATGGTGGCAACAGTTATGCCACTGGTAATGTATTTTATGGGTACTTACAATTGTGGTGGTTCCACCACCAACTGGCCATAGAAAGTTGACAAAACAATTAGTTCAAAGTGCCTTTTTTCTCTCAACATGACTTTTCTGCTCGACTTAAGCAATGCTTTCCTTGTAAGTTAGAGAGAGCTTCAAAGCCATACCCTGAGGGTGGGTGCAGATTTGAATGTCATGAATCAGTTAACCTCTCAGTTACCTCCTTGGGCCATGCCGAGATGACATGGCCACCTTCTCCAGTCTGGCTGCTGTGTCATGGAGGAAGGTTGTCCTGTAAAAGTGGGCAGTGACATGGATGTTTCTTGCCTGGTGAGTGAGAAGCAGTAAGAAGAGTGAGGATGTCCGCTGTGGAAGGACATCTCTGAGGCTTTCCTTTAGTCCTAAGAGATCCTTACATTTGTTCTTCACAGTTTCTTAACTGCAAGGATCAGTATTTCCTGTTGGCATTTTCAAACTCACCAGCAAGACAAATATTGTAAGATTATTGTTGCTTGCACTTATTTTGCTTTCAACCTTCTTGTTCTGGTAACTTTGAAGTATCGGGCATTAAAGGAAAGAGGATGGAAAACGTAGATTGAAGTTTTAATTCACACTGAAATTGCAAGTTCAGTTTAATTGAAATGTTCTGTGATTTTTTTTTTGTCTACACTAAGCAGACTTTTATATTTAGGGGAAGAATACTAGAAAATTCTGTGAATAATGCCTAAGTATGCAATTATTTTAGGCTTTTTAGGCTTAATAGGCTTTTAAAAAATTTGATTATAAGTGATCTTTTAGGCTTTCTTTCCACTAGAAATGACCTTTAAATAAAGTGATTTTAATTTACTTTTTATCTCACTTCTTTCTACCTTTTGAACGGCAAGCAAAACAAGGAAAGCAGTTCCTTATTCCCCTTTTGTCACTGAAAATTTCAAAACTGTAATGTAGTAGTCCAATCTACTGATCTATTTAATAATTTTTAGCGAAAACATCTTCTGCAACATGTACCATAGTTGTACAAATTATAATTACAATAATATTTCACCGTTGTGTTAAGGATCAGGTTGTCTGTGGAGAATATTTAGAAAGGTCAGTGTCTCATATATGACGTATAGGCAAAAATAAAACCACCAACGAATGTCACTGATATTTATTGCAAATGCATTATAACATTCTGGGTTTGCCATGCACATTTCTTCCTGTAATGGAACATGTTTCGAAAATGGATTAAATCCTGATTTTATTTTAGTACTCTACATATTACAAATGCATTTAATTTTAAGTGACAAAATAAAATGTAGCATATGACATCTTAAGCTGATGTATAGCAGTTTCACCAGAAATTCCCTATGAGATATGTCTATGTTTTGTAAAAATGTCAGTGTTGCTTGAGTTAGCTCAACAGGGCCTTGTATTTGAGCAGCATCACACCTCAGTCCCTTCAATTAACCAAATGTTGCCAAACTGGAAAGATCTCAGCAAGAGGGACAAAAGCGAGTTGAAGGAATTTTGTTTACTTTACTAGGCACTGTTGCTGTACTCCAGCTTATTTAAAAAACACAGGAGACAAATGCATGTAGTGCTTTTGAAGGTCCACTGGAAGACTTACCATTGGATTTTAAAGACGCAGGATGAGCACAGAGATGTGTCTGTGTGTCAAAGGCACAGTCTTGTTTTGGAGGTCACTGGGTATCTCACTGATGGAAAACAAATAAATGAGTAATAACATTAACTGAATGATTGGGTTATAGGCATTATTCTCTCCAGAATCCTTCAGAGGTTTCAATGTGTTGACTTCAGCAAGGCAAAATCCTCTCAGGGCATCATGACCATTACGACCTCTCTTCTTTCAAATTATGTTAGTCCTGAATAACAATTATGGAAATTAACTTATTAGTGCAAATTGATACATGATGCTGGGCCAGCAGAATTGACTGTTCTGTATCATTTTATTTATTTATGCTGCAGCACCAGTTATAGTGCAATAAATAGAGACTGACTCTATCATTATTGTAGAGGGATATTTAAGTTATAGGTATAACACAGAATTCATCTGTGTAAAATTTACCTCAGAAACATCAAGGAATATTCTGGTGTTACCTGCAGTTTGCTACAGTTGAAAAGTGAATAAAAGGGCTTCCTGAACACAAAGCCCAAGAATTAAGGAACCACATTTGTTTTTCGAGCATCACAATGAAATCCTGTTTCTTCAAAACATTTTGTGCTATCTTAAAAGAGAAGCTTTCTTTGTTTTCCCTTGTGTATTTGTTCATGCCTTCCCTTATTCACCTTTTTTCCACTAAATTTTACTATGGGGAAGTGCAAATTGGACATAAAACTGCGTACACAAGTCTCAGAGGGAGGAAGTTGAAAAAAAGACAAAACAAGTGAGGGCAGAGGCACAAGGCTGCCGGTGGTGTTGAGGAGGTGACCTGGGGGGCTTTGTCAGTGCCTTATGAGGACCATGTGGAAACCTTCTCATGCTAAGGCAGGAGGTGTCCCATCTGCCCATCTGCAGGGAAACCCCTCATATCTTCAGGGGGACAAAAGAGAAACCTCTGGAAGTGCCAGACCCCACCCCAGCAGACTCCCTGTGACAGAGGAGAGCCCATGAACACAGCCACCTCGTATGAGCGTAACCCAAAATACCAGAGGGAGCTCCCACAGGCACAAAAGCTGTGGTTAACTCACTGCTGCTGCACCATCTCCCAGAGAGTCTGGGGTGGGGAGGATCTGAAGGAAAATTAACCTTTCAATGTGGCCAGATGCATTCAGATGCAAATTTTTGTCTGCAAAGCTTGAGCTTATCACACTGCCATGGGACCAGAATGACCTGTCCTGAGCCTTGTGTATAGCCCCTCAAATCGGCTTTGCCACCTCCTATGCCACGTGGGCACATGAGCTCCTCTAATCTGGCCTGTATCGCTCCAGTTAATTGGGGGGCAGCCCCCGAGGCTTAAGTATGTTTACATCAACTGTCTGACAAACCATCACACATAACGAGGAGAAAAATAAAATTCAATGTATGTGTATATGGGGGGGATGAAAGCTAATTTTCTTAGGAAGAAGTAAAGATATTTCTTTCAGCTTCCTTCACACTACTGCATGGAAGTACAATAGTAGCAGTTGTAAAGCAAATTTTAATGATATGCCTGAATGTCACAGTTAAATCTCTGACAAGTTTTTACAATGGCAGCATTTTGATCTTATTTTTTCTTTCTTTTTATTTGACCCTAGAGATTACAATCAAAAGCTTTCTTTTTTTTTTTCACATTTCACATTAAAACCTTCAAACTTTAAAATGAAATTTTCTCTGCAAACTGACAAAGCCTGTGATTCAAATGAAAAAGGAAGATAACAAATACTGACACTGTGCAAGGAAAAAAATACCTTTGAATTGAAAAATAATTAATGATCTTTTGCTTTCTTATATTTGCATTTTTCATGGCATGTTTGGGGAGAAGTCTGGTTGCAATTTTACCTGGCTACCTGTCTAATGACACCTGGCGGTTCAGCTCCCACTGGCCATTTCAGTCATCAGAAAGAATTTGGGTGCAAAGGTGTTCTGTAAATGTTCATTTTCCTCTGGCTGTTTGAAAGCTCCTTGGGAAGAATCGAAGAATTTCCAAGAAGGACTGGCTGGATCAACTTCCTGAGCAACATGTGCAGCTGGAGCAGTGAAAAAGATGGCTTTGCAGTAGAAAACTGGGCAGTGTATGTATGCACTGGGATTAAACCAGAAGTCTCCAGAGCAAAACCAAAGCAAAAAGGAGCCAGACTTTGCTGGTTAGAAGTATAACAGATTCACAGCCTTAGAGCATGAGGCAAAGAGACAGGGATGAAAAATAGCCTCTGGCTGGGAAGATACACAGTGGCTTAAAAGATGGGGTGAATTGTGCAGACATTAAGATGCTCAGAGGTTTGGAAAAGTCCCTGGAAAACAGTGAGCAGCTGCTCAGTGCCATGTCTGGACACAGAGTGCCCCTGGGTGCTCCAGCTGCCACGCAGGGCCAGCATAAGGACAAGGGATCATGCTGCGCCCGAGGCCATGCCTGTTCCTGGGGCAGATGGGTAAGCACTGGCCAAAGACAGGAGAGTGTGGGGAAATGGAATGATGTCATCTGAGTAAACAGTCTCCTTTAAAACAGACTCCTTGCATACAATCTGCTTATTTAAATACCCAGCACATAGCAACTCCTTTTTTTTTTTTTTTTCTGCTGGTATTTTTTTGTGTTAAACTCACAGGAGAACTAGCTTAAAAATTCACCCATTAGTCCCAGTGAGACATTTAAGGCTGATTCCTCATCCTCTCAGTCCTTCTCAGGGACCTGAGGGCATAAAGAAAAGGTAGAAGCAGAAACCTGAGGCTTGTCTTGCAGACACCCGCAACTAACTGGGGCAGGAAAGCTGCTGCCAATTGCTGCTGATTCCCTGGGCTGTCAGCTGGCAAGCAATCCTGTTCCTTCCCGTGTGCCACGGGAGGTATTTGAGCCGCTATAAAGAGCCCACCAGCAGCACTGAAACAGGAGTCAAGCCGTGGACTGAAAACAACCAAAATCCCCCTTCTTGCATGAGAAGGAGGTCTAGAAACTTAGCCCAGCTTCCAGCCTCCAGCACCTACTAGGTGCCATTGGGATGGGCTTCCAGAAGTCTTCCCTGCCCCAAAAACAAGGGTGGAGACAAGTGCCTGGGTAAATCTGTCCACAGAGATCTCTCCTGCTTGCAGGAGAGTGGTCTGGGGGGGACAGGGAGGAAGGGAAAGCATTTCATACTGGTCAGTAGCTGGACAGAGCAATGTGGTGCTCTGAGCCTTCACACGCCAACAGGGGAATGCAGAAGGGGTAGGAGTGCTGAGCATTGCTATTGAGCAGCTCTCAGCTCCTTCTCTTTTGTCATGGCAAAGGAAAAATAAAGATGATGAAATTTATAGCTCTTCATGAGCACTTAAACCCAAAGCTATCTTGGTGCAGCTTAAATCAAGATAATATCTAAAATTTTCCTTTCTGAGCCCTTTATTTTTCATCTTAAATGGCAGCTTTCTGAATAATTTTAGGCTGTCAGAGAGAGAGAGAGAAAAAAAAAAGAAACAGCACCAAATACTATGGTTTTTCCTTTCTCAATCTTGATAAAGAGATGTGAGTCTGCTGACAAGGAATTCCAGTGAGTTTAGAGATCTCTTAAACGTGCTCTTCACTCCTTCTAATATCTCAAAGATTTCTGGGCCCTCCCTGATCATGACTGAAACTCAGCCAAGTCTCACTGAAAAAAAAAATAGCAGTATAAAGTGAAAGTTTGCCAGGAATTCCTTGTCGTGGCCTTAAATACAAGACTATTACTGTCGCCTCCTCTTCAAAGAGATTTATTGCAGTTTTGTAAAACTCTCAGTCTCATGCACTGAAGTGTGCCTTTGAAAAATCCTTGTTACTGTTGCAAGTTTATGTCATCAGTTTAGTTTTATCTCAAGTTTTACAGAGAGATCTCTTGCTCTGTGTCCTTCCTTCATCTGCAGAGTCTGAGGTTTGTCTGTTTTAACTTAAGCTGTACCACTGCAATTCAACAAAATCTGGGGGAGAAGCACAAAATGCACAGTCTAGGCTGAATTTTCAATCTTCTCATACCATGCAAATATTAATTTCCTCTAGGACTTCATTTCAGGGCCATATTATACCAACACTGTTGCATTTCCCATTGCTTTCTCTAGAACTCTGTATTTTTAAGGATGTGGATTGGGATTGTGGACGTGCTTCAACAGGGCTGGCGTGGCACCAAATGGGAAAAGTTGGTCTGAGTTCCTTGGGCTTCTAATCACAGCCCGTATGTCACCCTCATGGTAATACTGAAGCAAAGTCTAACAGGACAGCAAGTATGGATCAGTTCGGGAGGCAGAGATGAGCATTCATTTTCCCATTATTGCTGATGCCATTGAATCATCATGAGAGGATCATACAGTGGTGTTGCTGCCAGCACCCCTTGCTGTATGGAAGTAGGGACTGTCCTCTTGAGGTGGGGGAAAAGAGTCAAGAAGTTGGAAAATGAGAGTTCTGACCCGAGGACCTGACACCAGTTAATGGATTTAGAACTAAATGTAAATTATTGCTAATATAAGAAAGTAGAAGACAATTTTAGCTGTTAATGAGAACAAGTATGAAGTAATTATTTCTTGTCAGTTTTAATGAGACACAGCAAAGAATGTACCAATGGATTACCACTTTATGCCCCTGCCCTCAGTGGGATGAAGCTCCATACTGGAGCACAAAAGATAACACAGGACAAGATGGAAAAATAACCTAAAAATCACTGCTTTGAAGACATCCATAAAAGCCGAGTGTTGAATAAATTTAAGTTATGCAAATGTTTGGTGTTGGCTTTATTTATGCATTTTTAACACATTCAACATGATCTTGATTTTAGAAGGAACAATGATATTATATGAAGTAATTTGTTGATAATAAGCTCTGTCTGGTTTTTGTAATTAAAAAAGTGATTAAGAAAGGCTAAGTCATTAATGCTTGAACTGCTTCTGCTGGGATATGCACAGTAACACACAATTTATAAACTTCTGGCATAAGGATTTATTTACTGATGCTTTTTCCAGAAGCTTCTTTCTTTATGGTATTTATAGAATGTGAGAAATAACAGAGTACTATTATGAGCAGAGAAGAGCAATCATCCTGATAAATGCCAGTGAATTGTAAAACTAGACTAGTTGCATGGAGGATACAGCTGCTGAATCTTGCAGCTCCACTACTTTATCTTTTCCATGTTCATTATCGGAGTGTACGTGGTCAGGCTTGGAAGGTAGATAGGTGAGCTATGGAGGAGCCACAGGTCTCCAAGCCTGTAAAATGTTTCACATTTTTAAGTGAGATGTGTGTACTAGCTGGGGCTGTGAGTCTGCAAGAGGGAGAGGATGCATCCACTTCTCTGTTTTGGGAAGCCAGTATCCCAAGTCAGTGGTAACAGTTTCAGTGCAGAAATACTGATTTAAGAAATCATTTGCACACAGAAGGCCACTGCTCTTTGAAATTTATGCCATTTATAACTTGTAGAAAACTTTTTCCAGATTCATTGTTAAATTTTGTCACAAGTGTCACAAAGGTCACTTTCTCAATTGCTTTACCTTGTTTTGGAATGCATGAGAAAAGGGGGAAATTCTGTACTATTTTTATAAGGAGTGGACATCCAGGGTAAAACAGACATATCTCTCTCTGTAGATATATAAGTAGATATAGATATTAGATATATTATAGATTTTTCTATCACTTAAACATATCTCTTTGTGTTCATTTTCAATGAAGACCAAACCACTTTTTTTTTTTTTTTTAAAGCAAGGATTTTCATATCTAGTCTAGGTAGACATAGATTTAGGCTCGTGACTCTATTATGTTGGAACTATGCTGTAGTGCGCTATACCCACTTTCAGAGTAATTTGGTGCAGATTATTTTATCAACTGGAGATAAAAATTATTCCCTGCTACAGTGAAATAGATTAAGATCTATCAAACTTCAGGCAAATCACTTTCTGCTTGATAATGCCACCTAAGAACAGCCAGAGGCTTTAAAATTTATTTTTGCCCTTGCTGAGCAGCAGCATAGATCCAAGATTAGTCTTGTAAAAATTATGAAATTATGTCAATAGAGTTCTTATATTTTCCTGCACAGGGATAGTATAGGAGTAACGAGAGAATACCAGGAATCAAAGCTTTTGCTTTAGAAAGATTTACAGCTGCTGCTTCATACCATAAGTCAACACTGAATAATTAAAAGACTTGTAATTAAAGGCTAATTTAGTATTGATTGTGTCCTAGAGCAAGGGGGCCAGTTCGCTGTTCTCTCACCATCCTGTGCAAGCTTCATCAGCCAGACAGCAAGAGTGCAATTATCCCAAGTAGCCTTCGGCAATGGGATTGCATCTCCTTCAACCCATTCCAGTGTGCTCCCCAGGTTAACAGGAGGATGGAGTGGGTTGTGGGGGCAAATGGGTTGTCTTGCAAGGTCTTCAGTATCACACATCCCCTCAGAGGACTCCCTCCTCCAGAAGTGACCATCAATTCTGCTTCTTTTGAGAAAGTGAGGGCATAGACTCTTCAATCCAATTTCTTTCTTGCTTCTGTGTTCCCTGTATCCGTGGTTCCTGTGATGGACCATTTTGAGATGAGCACCTTTCCCAGGTGTCTCTGGTTGCTGCCTCCAGTTCTTTCCATAAGACTATTCAGAGTTGCTGTCTGAGTAGAGGAATAAATGAGAAAAGGAGGGCCATGGGTGCCTGCCTTCCAGTCTAGGGACCCGTCTGCACCTGTGCAACCATGCACATAATTTAGCTAGACTTTCTGGAGGTGGAAAACTTCAGCTTGATAATGTGCACAGAGAAGTTATTCATCACTGTACCGATGAACAGGAAAAGGTGGTGCGTTGCAATACGGCAGAGGTGGCTGTCAAAATTCAGGAAGTCACATTTCTCTCTGTGACACCTTGATGATCCTCCAATTAAATTTCACTGTCCCTTAAGTAGTATATTGCCACCAATCAATTGATTTTTTTCTTCCAGGATCTCATATGCCTCCTGTATGCACCGTATATCATAGAAATTAGGTCATATTTAATATACTGAATCATAAACATTAGAGATGGAAAATCTCATTAAGCCATCAAATTCATTCCTTTGTCAGTGGAAAAAGGTTCCCATGTAGAATAGAATTTAATTTTTAACATAATTTATCTTCATTCCTCAAATGTTTCTTTTTTAGTGGGTATTCCACAGAACCCATTTTGTCCTTGCTATCTGGGATTTTTATGATTATATGAATTCCACAACTTTTAATTATATCTCTACACTGCTCTTTCTATCTCTAGTATAAAGCATTTGCAGTTAATAATCATACACCTTCTTTCTAGTACTGTTCAAAATATAAAAAGATGAGTCTAAATATGGAAACAATCCTGTAATATCCATTTGCCAAGATCTCTAAATACCCTGTGTTTTGTTTTCCAGTCATAAATTTTTTCTTCAGAGTTTGGGAAATTGAAATGATCACTTTTAATTAGGAAACCAACTTTTGCTTAATGGAATTGTTAATTACTTTTCAGTACTTATTATTGTGAAAAAGTCTAAGAGTATATTTTAATAAGTTCTTTTAGCTGTCCTATGGTTGAACTGATGGTTTTGCATCAGATCAGAAAATAAAACAGCGTCAGTAGCAGGAGGCACTTCATTAGATACTGCTGCTTTTGAGGGCAAAAGAGGCAGAAGTCTACCTAAGAAATCCTTTGTGGTTTTTCTTCTCCCAGTGAGCTCAAAGCTCAAAGAGGAACTTAATGCCAGAGTCTATTGAAGTGGATGACAATCTAGTTTGTATTTATATTTTAATCAGAATACACTAAAATGGGTCAATGTTGAATCACTGGGTGGGAGAAGGATCCCATATTTTTTCTGAGGAACACTGGGGATAGAGACAGGAGACAACCATATCTGATAAACCTTATCTTCTTTTTTCTGCTCTCAGGCAGGCTACTTCCTGATATAGCTGGATACTCAGATAATGTAAAACAGCCAGAAAACAAACAAACAAACAAAACAGAAAACACAGATCACAGGATGACAGACAGGTTACAACTGTAAGGAACCTCTGGAGTCATCTGGTCTGATCGCCACCCTGTTCCAGCAGGGTCCCTTAGAGCAGGTTGTCCAGGACTGTGTCCAGATGGCATTTGAATAAGTCTGAGTTGGGAGGCTCCAGAACCCCATAGCCTTTCTGGGCAACCTGTTCCATTGCTTACCACCACAGTAAAAAAGTGTTTCCTGATGCTCAGACAGCATCTCCTTGTATTTCAGCTTGTGTCCTTTGCCTCTGGTCCTGTCACTGGATAGCATTGCAAAAAACTTGGATCAGTCCTCTTTAGATTCTCCCATCAGGTATTTCTTTTATTTTTATTTTTTATTTTATGGACATTTTAAAGACCTCCTTGAACATTCTCTTCTCCAGTTGAACACTCCCATCTCCATCAGGCTTTTCTCATGGGAGAGATGTCCCAGATCCTCTGGAGTCTTTCTTAGAACTCTTTCCGGTATGTCCATGTCTCTCTTGTACTGAGGAGACCAGAATAAACACGGGGCTCCTGGTGTGACCTCACCACTCCTGAAATAAGGGGAAGAACCCCCTCCCTTAACCTGCTGGCAAAGCTCTGCCTAATGCAACTCATGATACCGTTAACCTTCTTTATGTCAAATGCACATTGTTGCTCCATATTAACTTGGTGTCCACCAGGACATCCAGACCCTTTCTGTCAAGATGTTTTCCAGCTGTGTTGCTCCCAGTATATATTAGTGCATAGGTTTATCCCTTCCCAGGAGCAGGACTTTGAAATTCTCCTTTTTGAGCTTCATGAGGTTCCTCTCAGTCCATTTCTGCAGCCTGCTGAACTTCCACTGCATGGCAGCAAGAACCTCTGGTGCATCAGCCAGCTTTGTGTCCTTTGCAGACCTGTCAAGGGCACACTGACGAATGCAGATAACCTTTTGGTTTTGTACAGGGTATTTGGAGTGTAAAGAATGTGGCCAGAGACAACGGCCTATTTATGAATTTTGATAATAGAGATCGCATACTCTTAAGGCTTCACACCACCTTATTAGAACCTTTGGCTGCCAGCCAAAGGGCAATTTCTGACCAGTTTTGTTAATTTTCCCACTTGCAGCAATGTCACCATCCTGCCTGACCTTTCAAATCAATTCATCTCGAGATACATTATTGACTAATTTCCTGAAATTCAGGTGAAATGTGCCCATTTTTAACCTTGGTCCTTCCTTCTGTACTGAAATTACCTTATCCTCTGGTACTAACATTGCCATTAGTAAGCAATCAAAATTCTTCTCCAAAGGCTTTTCGATTTTATTTGCTCTTTCCACACTGATTTCAGTGATGTATTTCATCTAATCCTGGTGCTTTATCAACTTTTTAATAGTATTGAGAGCTTTAATTGCCTTATTATCTTCTCTATTGCAGTGAGGGCTTTTTCTTTAGCATTTCTATTCCCCTCAAGGAAAGCATGGACTCTGGAATATTACAGGTCCTCCATTTCCTGGGATGAAGAAATTGCTCACACCCTTAAGGACATCTACTTCATCTCTCAGCAACATTTAATCTATCATGGCCCCTCTTTATCTTCCTAATAAATTTGCTTCTCAGGCAGCAAAGGCTTCATCATCCATGCTCTTCAGACACAGCATTGTCCTGCTGCTTGGTGTCCTATTCTTCTTTTTTGTAGCCAGGAAACCCAAGATCTCTGGGCTAAAAAGCCAGTGAGATTTTTGGGTCAGGAATCCATTCTAAGGATGGCATTCAGTTAGGAAAAATGAGCCATTGGCTTTGCTGCTTGTTTTTCATAGAAAGGCTGAAAAAAGAGGAAACCTGACCATCTCAGGAGGATTTGACACTGTAGCAAACTGAAGTGCCTGTCAGCCTTGTGTGGATGGCCGGCATTGGGCATCATGACAAAAAGGTGCTTCATTTCCCAATCCCAGACTCTTTTGCAGAAAGCTAAGGTTCAGGTGCCTCATTATGTCCTCTGAAGCATAGACACCAAGTGGGTTTGGGTGACAGGGAACAGTACAGCCACTTCAGCACTGGTACTCTGGATTATTGTCTTTGCTATAGCCTGCCTTATTTTAGATGGCAAATGGCTCCCCGACTCTTCCCATGTGCCCATTACTGCGATCAGTGGCAAGGCCCCAGCTATCACTGCCCTAATTTCTCCCAGCTGCATGCCCTGACATGCCTTTGTTCTGGCTTTATCAAAGCTTAATGAGATCAGTATGTGGTGGGTCTGTGATGACCCCCCAGACCAGGCACCGTGAAAGCTGCAGACAGGGAACTGGAGGAACAACATGGGACAAATTCAGGATTAAAATCTTCTGCTATCTTGCAAATGGGTGTTGTTTTATTCAGCTGGCTTCCCTATCATGAACTCCAGATTATACACTTGCTCTGTGTGTCACCTGCAGACAGTCCTGCTGAACTGAGAATAAAGAAATAAATAATGTGACTGCCTGAACGTAACCATGAAAATCGTACATAAAAGGAAAAAATATGTTCCTGCTCAGAGCCATATTAACTGGAACGTGTATGTTATTTATGTTTTGTCTCACATACACACATATACCGTGAGAAAAAAAACAATGTTGTACTTAGAGTAAATCTACTGCACTTTGTTGTAAGCTTGGAAAAAAGTATTGATTGATTTGCTTGTCTGAGTTATTTAGAAAGAGCTGAAAGCTGGAGGACTGTTAGTTTCTGGTAAAGTGAGTAATTTTCCCCATATATAGAAACATTTGAGGGCTCTCAGTGTTTGTGTACGTATTTGTGTTTCAAACGCAAGAATTAAATGTCAGCAGAGCCAGACCTTCAGCTACATTTGATGGCAATACTGAAGTCAGTACAGTCACATCGATTTATGCCACCTGAGGAACTGACCCAGAGCTGAAACTTTTCACTAGACACCACAGAAGAGGTATAAACAGATTTCTGAGTGCACAGAAAAGAAAATGCAAGATTGAGATTGACTCGAAACGAGAAGCTGTGTCTGAAAGGAATGTTCTGTCCTGTTGTGAACAAACCAATCTTTATCAGACACTTTCAGTGGAAATGATGTTATCTGGGCTTCTAATGTCCTCCTATGTTCCAAAGGAAAGTTGAAAAAGATGCTATCACTTCAAAGATTGGGCTTGTCTCTGAAAATTTTTCTCTTCCTGCTATGGCAAATGATGTCTAAGATTACAGTAGCAAGAGGAATTTCCATTTTCTTGGCAGCAGCTTTACTGTGGGTTGCAGAAGAGCAGTTTCTGTGCATTGCCCTGCAGCTACCATACCTAGGGCTCAATAAGTTATTCAGCTATTTTCTGGGGGTTTTTTTCAGTAGCTTTTCAGTGCAATGGACAACCAATATAAGTACTTTGGCAATGAAAAGACTATGGATTAAAACCTGAAAACATTCCATGCCATGAAACATTTGAATTCTTAAACTAGCTTTAAGGCTGATGGTTCAAATCTAGCTTGGAATGGATGCATTTACATTCATTCTAATAACGCCCTTGTGGCTTGTAGTTGCAGGAGATTTGGTCCAGCTTCATTTGGTGCAAGTTTCCTAGTGAAACACTGAAATCTGACTATCTCATTTTGCAGTGGCATTAAATAATCCTAAGAGATTTGTTTGCCTTTCTGGGTCCACAGAAAACCTGATTTTTGACTCTTAAATAACCTCAGTTAGATGAAAAGGAGGGAACAAGTACTGTATCTCCATTTCACATTAATTGTTTACTGTTTACAAATAACCTTATTTAATAACACAGTCCTTTCTTTTGTATTAATTAATTATTCCACAGAATAGTCCAGCCTGGTAGGAAATAACTTTTGAACACAGAAATAGATGCACCACAGTTACAGTGGAGAATTTTCTGTGTGTGTGTGCTAGTGCTTCAGAGGTGACAGGCCTTGGTTAGTTGCCCCACACATACACAGTGTGCTATGCAATCTGTTATCAGTTTTGCTTCCTGTGGTAAGTAAGGAATACCATATTTCAGTAGATATTTTTTGAATAAATGATAATTCATGCTAAAATGCACAAAACTTTTGAGATTAACAAGTAGTTCTAGAGACATCCTAGAGGTGTCTGGGTGTGTATAAATAATATGACCAGCAAGCAGGGATTTAAAGCAAATCAAACTCAGTGAAAAATTTTCACAAACCAGCATTTCAGTGTTTGATCAGCTGTGATCCAGTGCACAGAGCTGATACTTTTGCTGAATCATCCAGGAATTTGCTCATTGCTGCTGGGAGCTGATAGCTGGGAACCAAGACTGGAACTCAATCAACTTCAATACATGAAACGTGGCACCTCCAGGAATTCTGCATGGGATTTAACTTGCTTATTGAAAGACACAGCTGACGCCTAATCTACAGTTTGAAACCAGCCTCCCTGTCACGGCATGTGAGTGTTTTAATAGGTTATCCGTGTCTGTGTCTTGAAATTTTGGTGAGCCCAGCTGATGCAATCAGCACATTCACAGGCTGCAACCAGCAACATGTTATGTGACTTGAGATTCCTTATCATTCTTCATGGGGATTACTTTTGAGGCAGCAAGAACTGCTGTTAAATAAAGGGCTAGTAACACCTGCATACAGACAGAAAACATGCTTACTGCTTCAGAGGAAAGTGTAATGGCTAATGAGAGAGGCAATGATATCCACTCAAGACTTTCTATCTTCTCAATGATGTGTCACAATACAAAGGACATTGCAGATGTCAGCTGATAAGGGAAGCGTAAGTAAAACTGACACAGTATTAGAGTGAGAGAACACAGAGGGTGGCTGGGCTGTCATATTCTGATGAGATAAACCATCAGAGTTTCCTTTTCTCAGACACCTATTCCACAAATACACGCCAGGTATAGCTCCTCCTCACAAAATTCTGCAGTCAGGAGAAGGGGCAGAAAGAGCAGAAAGGGGTTTTTTGCTTTGCAGTTTTCTGGGGATTTGAAAAATACCAGGAGAAATGCAAAACTGGATGCAAAATTTTTAATTTCTGGATTCAATCTTACAAATTTTGCTGGTCATTGAAATGCCATCACAAAAATTTAGCAAAACTTTTGGAGAAAAGGATTCAATTTATATATCTATCTCTGTCTTCTCTGACTGGACAAAAAAGGAGATTACTGCTATGATTATATATATTACTAAATATGTAATTATATATTTCTTTCCATGTTAAGGAAATCAAAAAATTGTGTGTCCTGCCTACCTGCAGATCCAAGGAAGATCTGTAAAGCAGGAACAATACAAGAGCCTCTGTAAGAACCAGGTCTGATGCAAAACCAGTAGGTGGGGCATTCAGAATAGAAACTAAAGGAGGCTGTTGTTCATAAAACATACAGTTTAAAAGAAGCAGCTCTTGTCACAGGGCATCATGGAAGCTGAAATTTCAAGGGAGACTGGACAGAAAACATAACCCTTGCAGATCACTAAATGCATAAGAACTACCTCTGACTTGGAAGAACTCTGAGCTGTAGGGCCTGTAGTTTAGGAAGGTTTACTAGGGGAAACATTAATATTCAGTTCTCTAGGCCTACTGTAGACAATCCATCTGGCTTAGAAGAGCCACCTTTACTCAATTTCTCATATAGTGTCACATTAACAATCACTTTAAACTGTTTAGTCTTCAGGGAGGCAGAGCACACAGAGAGGTTAAAGGGAACCACAATGTTTCTGAGCTATCTTTAATTCAGCCTGCTTGCTTTGGAACCCTTATCCCATTAATTTAAATCATTCACTCAGTTTTCTACTGCGCACATAAAACAAGTCAGAAAATGTAGGATGTAGAAACAGGATTCATGAAAGCACAGTTTTGTTGGCTTTGTGAGTAGTTCATCTTGGTTTGAAGTTTTGGGTTTCGAATGGATGATTCACTCCACCAAGTAAAAATTCAACAAATATTCAAGAGTACGAGGAAACTACGTGACAGGATTGCAGCCAAAGAGCAATTTTCCAGTGAAATTTAAAGATGAGAGAATAGCAACATCTCTTTTCTAAAAGGGACAGAGAAGCTTCTGAAGACTTCAGTTTTGTAAGGGGCTCTGTTCTTCATTCCCATCTAAAAGAAAGTGTGACAGGATTTGTCTCCAGGCATGGCAATTCTCAACCCACAGCTGTCCCAGAAAACTAATCCAATGTGTCAATTAACTTGAGAAAATGTAATCTTGATTAAAAAATTGACTAGTTCTGTATTTCTTTGTCTTGTATTTGGATATGTGACACCGTGCTTCAAGATATGCCCCGCTGAAGACATACATGTGGAAAACGTCATGTCTAGCAGGGTCCTCTCAAGGTGCCTGTTGTCTTCCCACATACAGTGCAGCTCACATTACTGTTCTTTCTAAATGCCCCACTTATTCACTGCTGAATTACAGCTGGACAACTCATCCTGGCTAAACTAAATAGGATAGTTGCACACAGCCTGTCTCTCACAGGTCATCATTATGATATTAATGACCATCTGTAAGAAAAGCAAACAGGCAGGGTATGATTAGAGCAAGCAATTTAGCTACCATGCTTTTTGTCAGTGTGAATGCAGTTCAAATTAAACTGCAGTTGGCTGCAGCTGAAGAAGCTTTTACTTAGCTTATAATGAGCAGATTCCAGTTTTCTCATAAAACCCTTTCCTTCAATAACTACTCACAAGATGCTTGCAGAATTGCAAAGTCTCTGTACCTACATCTATTTCTGTTCTGTTATCTGGGAAAACTCAGCAGGTTCCAGATCAGACTTTTTTCTTTTCCCTTTCCTGTGAGCGAAATACAATTTTTGCCATTTTGGAAATCAGAGT
>NW_020956459.1:32597-66805 GCF_003031625.1 Empidonax traillii
GAACTACTATGGCAAACACAGTGTCTTCACTCCATCAGGACAAACCTGGATGCCTTTGCTGAGCATAGGAATTAGCAGAGGTATGTAAGGGGTATCTGGAATCTATATAGAAAGTGAGCCAGCTTTGTGCTCATGGCTTTAAGCTCTGCAAATCTGAGAGGTGTGACAGCCTTGTTACAGGTTTCAAGAGCAATAAGCCTGTTTTCCCAGCTTTCTGAGCAAATTTTATTCTGATTGAATCCAAGTGTGCTGGCTTGCACAGAAGCAATGAGACAGCTGATTTCAGTTACAAGAGTATTGCCTTGAAGTGAATTTGGATAGGTTGCTAATAGGCCTCTGGGATACTTGCTAGAATATCATAAGGAGTTGGGGATTTTTATAGAATTTAAAAAAGTATGCTGAACACAGCATACATTTTATTGGGTTTTTCAGTGTGATGTAATTTAAGGACTGGAGGTCAATCTTGGCTTTTTAAAATTTCTTATCTTTTATATTCTTTTTTTAATTCTCCTAGTTAGAAGTAGACTTCTTCAATTTATTTCATTTGTTGTTCCCAACCTGTTCATTTTCATGGATGCTGATATAGAGTTTATGCCAGCTGATAACTGCTCTGTTTCTGCCTTAGCATGTAATCCTGGCCATTCCCGAAGACACTGTTGAGCTGGGTGGATTTTTATTTTGACTTCTTATGGAAGTTCCTATGCTGTCATATTGTTGGCATATGCAATATGGTGTTTCCAAAATCCACAAGATTATGAGTATTCCTACATTTCTTAACTACAGATGCCTGTTACTCTGAAGACTTTTTGTTTAACATCTGTATGTTAAGCACAATAGGCAAAATATTTTCTCTATAATTGTTATATAAAAAGTTCATAATTTATATTCAAAATCTAAATATGTGTTGATGCTATAGTACTAGATTAGAAAGAATTAAATCTAGCAAAAATATTTCCGTGCAGAAGACAGCGGGAAATTATGAATCTTCTCATTATAAAATTCCTTTATTCTCTGACCAGCTGGCTGGAATTTTTGGAAAGAGCATACAGATTATTTCTGGTGTTTGACCAGCACTGCCACATATTAGAGACACTTATCATAAAGTGGACCCAGCGGGACAGCTGTTAGAAAGCTTCCAAAATAAATGTCGCCTGGATTTCTGGCCAACTGCTCAGTTTGACCATGATCAAATCCCTTCTTATTTGATGTTGCTGAGCGTGTGTGCCACAAGTCTGTTTGCTTGGCATTATTGCTCTGGAATACCCATTCTCTAAGCAATAATAATGTTTGCTTTCACGTGTGGAAACATATTAATAAGTGAGCTAAAACATAAGCTGGTTATTATGTTAGGTGCTTACCTTGTGCTGTTTATTCTTCTTGTATCTATAAGTCTGAATTGTCTAATTGCGAGCAGTGAGGGCTGTTCTTAGGTAATCAGCTACATACTCTAAATAATTAACAGGAAATAGCTCATGATCAGTTTGTAGAGGAAATCTAAACTGGTACTTGTGCATATGGTAATGTATAACAGCACATTACCAGAAATCAGGACTTGCTCTGATTGACATTTTGACTGCCATCTGGCTTTTAAGTAACACAGTATCCCATTCTCCCTAATTTAAGAATAGCTATTTTTGCACTAATCTGCTCACAACAAATGTCTTACACTGGAACAGGAGGGGAAATAAGGGTGTGATTTTTGATGTTCGCCCTCCCTTGGTAAGTACAACTGCCTTGAGACCTCCAGGCCCAAAGCCCACTGTTATATGGACTGGGCCATCTCCATTCAGCATTTAGGGAATTGAAGTCTGAGAGACTGTCAGGGCAGGAAGGAATTGCACACTGACTGAAAGCAGTGAAACCACTTGTGTTGCCCTTAACCACACTATCACCACATCATTCTTTCAAAACTGCAGATCCAAAAATTTCTTCCCATTTAGTTATTCTAGCCATAAGGAAAAGTCTGTGGAAAAACAATGGGAAGTGCAAAGGGAGAGTTCAGTTTGCCATCCCATAATATAACATCATTTAGAATTCTTGTTCAGAAACAGATCATACTCTAAGTAAATTCAACAGCAGGTCCACACAGCTGTTCATATCAGCATATTGTTCCAGAGGTTAAAAGCTTCATAATAGTAGCTAAAATAGAATTGTTCATGGTTCATTGGTCTTGTGTTACCATTGTCCTTTAGCTAAAATAACCTTTTTTTTACTGGAATTTTTATCATCACACTACTGCCCTTAGTATCTCTTGGGAGAGTGAATTTACTCCTTTTACTATTCTGGTTTGGTTTATATAGATCTACAAAATAAACTTTATCTCTTTCAACCTCCTCTCATAAAATATATTCTGCTTTATCTGATCAAGTCAGTGTATCCACTCCTTAAATCCAGTCTTCAGACTGAGTTCTTGCTGGTGCCTTGCACAATGACACTCTCACTTCCTCCTTAATGTTAGGAATATCTTAATAGATACCATCTATTATTTCAGCTGCTCTTCTTACTCAGTCCACGACACTTTAATGAGTAATTAAAGAATGTTTTTGTCTTCTGAAATCCCTGAACATTTTCCTCTTTGCTGTGTCCAGCTCATGAACTCTCTAATCAGCTCTCTCATCAGTCTCCATATGCATGACATGCTTTTTGGCTATGAAACTACATTCCATTTCTAGCATTTTTCATACTACTACAGTTCTTTCTTTGTTTTCCAATGTCTCAGTGATGCCTCTCAACCCTATGTCATCAGCAAAAGACTTGCACTTTTAGAGCCAGACCACCTACTAAAAAGTGGTCCCAAGACTTATCCTTCTGCAGCTTCTCTAAAAACTTCCTCTAATCTATTGCCATATCCCCTTCAGTCAGTTCCTCACTAATTAAATGATTTGCTTTCATCTCCAGCTTGCTCATTTTAACTATTAATTTCCCAGGTACTATGTTGAGGGGACATTTCTTCCTAAAGGAAAAAATAACTCTCTTACTGAGAGAGAAGCCCGAGTTTGATTTTTGACAATTTACCTTCGACAAAACTTCTTCTATGTTTCATTTTGCTTTTCTTCCCTTCAGAATTTGCTCTTAAGCATTGTACTAGATCAGAATATCTGGCCTCTATTTACTAGGTTGCTTCTTTCCTTCCTAGGTCTCTCTCTTTCTTTACATATGGGGACTCACAATCATAAAGATGCATTAATTATAACTTATGATGTTTGTTCTCAAAATTTCATATTCCATTTCTTTGAGTTCCATCATGAGAAAGCATTCAGCTCACCTGAATTAGATCTCCAGACACTGTCATTTCCATTACCTCAGTCCTACCTCTTTAGAAAGTCTATAACTTCACTTAATAAAATCATAGAGCTGGAAGGCAAGGTTCCTCACCTAATGCCCCAAACAAATCATCTATAGCTGCATTATTCTTAGCTCTTGATTGTCCAGCCTTACCTATAAACATTATTTTGAAGATTCAATAACATTGCCAGACAATTTATTCAAGAGTTTTCCTATTCTCATCATTAACATTTCCCTTATGTCTAACACAAATTTTCCTCATCTACAATCTAGACTCATTAGTTGCTCTTCCAGCCATCATGGACATGGGAAGCAGACCATATCTTATCTCTAACAGCCTCTGGTCTTCTTAAGTGCTACTACACTCCTCTCTGGGGCCTTTTCAGTAACACAAAGACCCCCATTTCTTTGCTCACACACAACTAGTTGTGTTAGTTTAGATTGTGACCACCCTTACTACTGCCTTTCAGATAGCATCTTTCTCAGAGCACTGTACTCCAACAGAGCAAAAATATCATAGAGTATTTCCTAGTGCTGAGTCACATATATGAGTTCCTTGATGTGCTTTCTCGCAGCACTCCTGCCTGAAGTAGAAATGATGTCACTGGCTTGTGGCCACCATTGATCCGATACAACCTCGAGGTCTTTGTCCATGAATTGTTGCCTAGACTACTACCAAGCAACTCAGATAGGTGCAGTTGGTTATTCCTGCCAAAATACTATTTAGTTTGCTTTTTATCCCTAGCAAACATCATTCCACTCATCTTCCTGCTAATTTTCAGAATGTTCCTCCAATAGACAAGTTCATTTTTAATTTTCAATGAGCCTATAGTGTCTCCTTTCTCCATATCCTCTGCAAATTTAATAAACATGCTTCCTATTCCGTCATCCCTGTTAATGAAAATATTGAATAAATGCAGACTTAGGACAGACTCCTGCAGAATGTCACTCAATACACCCTTCCATTTGGATAATGAACCATTGATAAGTACTAGGTAAGTATAGATTTCCAATCACTTTTTCACCCCTCTCATACCAATTTCCTCAAGACAGTATTTGCCTAGCTTGCTAATGAGAATGTCATGTGAGATAGTGTCAAAAGCCTTATTAAGGTCAAATATGCCTATTGCTTTTCCCTCATTCACACAGCCCTTGATCTGGTCGAAGAAGGAAGCTAGATAGCTTCGTCACATCTTGCTCATAACAAATCTATAGCATCTGCTCTGTATCTACTTTTATCTTCCAGGGGACAGCTTGTTCCAGACTTTTTCTAGAAGTGAAAATGAAGATTGGTGGCCTAACTCCTTCAGAGGAATTCTGGTTTGTTCTTCCTTAATAACCTGAAATCCCCTGGCTCCACTTCTTTTTACGCACTCATTCTTGGCTGCTACTGTTTTGTGCACTGAGTGTCCCTTTTATTGCCTAGTTTCTCTTTCGCTTTATCACTCAGTTGGAAAGATAAGACAGTGCATTTATTTGTTGCAAAGCTTCTGCTTGTATTTTCTCTCTGCCATGAGAAACATTTTAATATTTTTAATGACACATGTATTTTCCTTCTTTCTGTCCTGTGAGGTTTTACTAGCTCTGGCTTTATAAGGGAAATGCAGTGCAACAGCAAATGTTCAGCAGCAGCCAGGTTCTCCCAACATAGTGGTTTTCCTTTGCTTCTGGAAACATCCACTATGCTTGGGAATGACCTGCTTATCTACAGAGCAGAGAATGTGCTGTGCTGGTACTACCTATATGCCCCTAAAAAGACACTGCAAAATAACTGCACATAACTGCAAGGCTTTTTATCCTTTTCCCTATTGAAGCTATTGCTGTTTTCTGAACTCTTGCGAAGCTGCTGGTTGTAAGCCCAGAGGACCTGCTAGCCCAACCACTTTCTAAGCTCTCTGCTTTATTAAGCTAATCCATGCACATTTGTCGTGTTTTAGAGTGTTTAGACTCCCTGAATGTGGTTTATAACACCACTGAAATACCTTTATTCGTTTTTAAAGGTCAAACAAAATCAATCAAAACAAATCAATTTACATTTTAAAAACTGTGTTAATCTGACACCGTTATGGTAACAGAGATTGAGAAAGCCCTAGTTTCAGGGGTAAATTAAAATAGATTTAGCAAAATAAATTAACTGCTGTAATTGTGAAGAATAAGAACATAACAGATTCATCAAGTGAAGGCAAAGGGATTTACGGCTGGGTCTGCATCTGATGTAATTCTAGAGGGTGATACTGATTTTAAATGAGAACTGATCCAGAACCATTAATTGAACAGCATAATTAGTTTCTGTGGGATCATCATTTGGTTTTTTTTTTTCACTGTTGTAGAATTCTTCTAACCACTCCCTAGCAGTGTTATTTGCAATATATACATCTCCCAGCTGAAGCTTAGCTCCATTCTAAATATCCAAAGTGAAAAATGGCTGAATCCATTAATGAACTTTATTCATTATATGCTTCTCTCCCTCCTGTTGACACATATTTGCACGATTTCAAATCATCACAATACCTGGCAATCTTACTTACTATTGCCTGTTTAAAATTCAGACATTCAATGAATATTGTAGGCCACGCTCACACTCTTGCACAGCTCAGTCCTCAGTCCAGACAGAGAAGAGCATATTGGAGGCTGAACACAAGGAAAAGAAATGGTCTGCCAGTTGAACTTTCCTGCTCTTTGCAAATTCTAAGGAAACTTGGGTGAGGCAGCTCAACAATTCGGTGGCATGTCAAAAATGTAAGGTCTTGCTGCAGTTTTTTCCTGCTTCTTTCCGTGTCTACTTAAGAGGCGGAACAAGCCTCTAATTGCTAAGGTGGTGACGAATTTTGATACTTGGGCCAGAATTTAGGGGGCAAGTGGCAATTTAAGCATTGACCTTCCAACATATGTCAGTGTCTTTATTACTTGTTGCTCTTTTTTTTAATTGCTATCTAATCACACTTGGTCCTGTTTATATATTGGAGAGGATATGAATAGTGTTGTTTTTCACACTCCCTCCAAGGTCACACTATAACTCCATTTTATGTCTTCAAAGAAAAAGAAATCTATTTTGTGCAGAAGTTAGAGAGAAAGAAAAAAAACAAAACAAAACAAACAAACAAACAAAAACACCTCACAACACTCTTTTCCTGCTGTATTGCCAAATTCCAGCTGGATGAGTTTCATCTAAAGTATACAATTGGACCATAGTGGCACCAGTATGGAGAAGGATTCAGCTCAGCATCTGAGGGTAGCAGCCCAGCAATGTAAGGACAGGGCTGAACAAAACACTTGGAACAACATATCACGGATCCTTCTGTTCATTTTTGGAAGCCAAAACAACTTCAGCACTTTAAGGAGCTGTTAGAAAATCTGGGAAAATCTACTTCTTTATTTACAGCCTTTTACCTTTATAAGATCTACTTAGGACTAGGACCAGAAATGCTGATGTTTTGATCAGAAGTTGCTCTGAATTTTGCTTGGGATTAGCAGAAGATTTGCCAGAAGTTTCATGAACAGACCCTGCTTTTGTCAGTTTTACAGCCTAATTGCAGTGGCTTCAGAGCCTTGGATACACCTCACCCTCTGAACTTGCAGATGTTTTTCCCAGCCAAGCCCCTACCTTTAAAGATTTTCACATTAATCAAGGCCACCTTAAATCCTTCAGCTGATAATATTCAAAGCAGTCTGAGTTAAAATTTAACTGCCTAAAGGCCTCAGCAGTAGAAAATATTACTTCTTAAAGTGAGCATTTCTGAGTTAAAAATCCATATAAGCATAAGGAATGAAAAAAAAAAAAAAAGATGCATCTTGTAACTAAATTAATAAGCCTTATGCACATTTGATTTGGTGACAGCTTGGGAGGATTTGTGAGCAGCAGGGCTGCATGGCAAAGCCAGGAAGATTTCTGCAGTCATTTCTTGGAAGAAAAAAAAAATAAACTTCTGCTGTGTTTCAGAAGGAAGGAAGGTCTGGTGGAAGCGGTACTGGATGGGGTTTCATGAGACCAGGTCTTCCTGCCTGACCTTTTGGCTGCTCACTTAATCTCACCATATACAATTAATAGGCCCGTCACTGGGGATAGCAGTCCTCCTATCTCTTGCTCTCTCATCACATCTCTCACGTTTGTTTCACTCTTTGGGTGATAAACTTTCTCTTTGGTAGTGCCCTTTTGTAATCCCCTTTTACAACCCTCCAAGCCCTGGTCCAGGCTGCTTTCAAGAAACGAGTAAGACCATTGGTTCTGAGCACTGAAGATGAAGTTCTGCCTCAGGAAGTTGGGCATCTGGACGACACGTGCTGGTACATGTGCTGGCAATGCAGCGATTCTGTGGCCCCAGCAGAGTAGGTCTTGAGAGGGAAGAAAAATCAGAGGGAAGAGGTGAGACTGTGGGTGAGCGGGGGGATGTAGTCCTTCTTTCCTCTCTTCTCTTTGGCTCTAGTTTTTACCTCTTAATGTACAAAGTACATGGTCCCTTTAGCCTGGGCACAACCTATACTGCCTATACCATGAGCTGGCTCTGACAGATACAGTTTCCAAGCATTTGTTGTTTTCAGAAGTCTGCAGCTTCCTTTGCTAATGGAAAGCAAACAGACTCCTAATATTGCTATAATGGGTGGGGTTTTCCCCTCTCCTTTCCGTCATCATCTATCCTAAAATAGCCATCTCAGTTTTGGTCATCAGTTCTTCAAGGGGAAATTATACTAGTGAGTGGAAAACCTTTTCTAATGCCAAGTGAAAGCAATTATTGTGCCAGGTTCCAAAATCTCTGGAAAATAGGGTTTCCTAATGGAAACTGACCCCTCTCTCACCCAGATAACACTGTCACTGTAGTTAATATCATGTGTCTTGTGATACTGACTGTCAGCTTAAATTGATTATCCAGGATGTTCCCCCCACACCCTGCTGTAAGATGTCACTGCTCATATTTATAACCGACCTCTATCTGCATACCTAGCAGTCTGCACATACAAAGCCTTGTCCTCATTCTCTTCATAAAAGTTTATTGAAAAGAAAAATACAGTATTCAACATTTCTTTCCCCCTCCCATCTTTTATGCCATGAAAAAGATTAATTTGTATCATAATATAATAATTTGTGTATTTGAAAATTAGCTGTAGGTTTTTGAACTTCAGTTCCACACTACCACATTATATAAGTGTATATTTATGACCTGGATAGATTTATTAAAAATGATTCAAAAATTCAGCTGTATTCATGTGTTAATTGCTGCTTAACATCCGGGGTTACATATATTGTAAAGGTTGTTTTCTTGAGCACTAGAGATGAAAGATTGAAATCCTTAGTTCTAGGAACTGCATTTTTTATGGTTCCTGGAGATGTCTCCCTGAGGACCCAGAGCATGATGGCTTACTGTGGTAAGGAAATAAAAGGCTATCTACTTAATAAGCATGCTGTCCTTTCATATTTTAAGATATCTAAACAATATTTGCATTTCCTAGTCTCGTAGATCTTCTGTCAAACATCTCAAGCCATCAGGTATATAAGAGAAATGAATGTTCCCTTACTTCATGAGAAAGGTGTTTTTTGATGTGTAAAGCACCATATTCCATTTAAGGAGATCATTATGGCATTGCTGGACAGACTTAATGAATGTTTTACTTTGATCACGGAGATTTGATGTCGGGAATATCAGATCTCAAGAAAAGCAGTAGGATTTGGATCTGTATTCACCACATGTTTGTAAAAGGAATGGAGGATGAATAGTTGTGCCTTTGAAGGAGAGGAGCTGACGAAGAAAAAGACGCATATTTTAACTAGCAGCCCTTTGGTAAAACATGAGCACGAGTTAATGGAACAGGTGCATCCATTCCAGCTGCCACGTTCCACCTCTGCTGCACTCAGCAGATGGATCTGCAGTGACTTGGATCAGGCTTCAGAAACAAAATTGACCTCAGCTGCAATATACACACTTCCTTTATCTCACAGGCTCCCCTTCCCGTGTACTGTGCTTTGTTGGTTGAAGAGGCTTTAGTCCACAGGACAGATATTTCTCCTGCTTTGGAAAGTCATTCATGCAGCTGCAGTGCACTGGGATCTTTTAATATTCTGACAAAGAAGCTGAGTAGTTCAGCAGAAGAGATATTTTCCTATTCTTTCATTAGTGTGTGTGCAGCTGAATGGAGTGGGGTGGACTATGAAAGCAGGCTGAGTGTACCTGTCATAATCTTCTGAGCTGACTTATTTTCAAAGAAAGTCTAAAATTTTCAGTTGCTTCAGTTGTGGTGCATTGTCTCACAAGTAACTTGGTAATTAAGGTTGTTTAGATGGTTTCAGCTTTTATGCCTTGTCAAATCAAATTACTTACAGTTTATCTACATGCATGGAAATTTTTCTTTTTTTTTAAATTTTACACCTGGAAAGCAAGGAGGTTTCATTAAAAAATGAAATAATTTATTATATTTCACAATAAACCTGTGATGCCCAGGAAAATGAACCTTTAAGAAATTTATTATTCTAGTATCTTTTCATGTTGCTTGCTGAAATAGTCTAGATTCACAAAAGTCTCCTCACAAAAGAAAGCCAGCCCTCAAATTACTGTTAGCAGCCTACAAAGAGCTTCACCACAAGCTGTTTTAATAGGAAGATCTCAGAAGCAAGTCACTGAAGTTGATAATAGCAGTTAATTACTTTGAATGGAATAAAATACATTCCTATTGTGAAGAATATCACCTTTGGAATGTGGGCAAACGGCAGTTGTGGGAAAATGATTCTTTTTTCTGAGGGTTGCCTTTGCATCTTTGGGTACTTAGCTACCAAATTTATATATCTTCCAGATGTGTGAGTTCTGAGTGGCTTTTTTCAATGTTTCTATTTTCATCTCACTTAGAATGGGGGGAGGAGAGGGTGCAACACCTTCTTTCTGCTGGCTCTGCATTCAGACCTTTTGAACTTTCTCAGGTCCTTATCTTCAGGAACTTTTTTGACAGTTCTTCATGAAAGAAGCAGATATGCAAAGAAACGTATGTTGATTGATTTGTGAAAGATTATTCAGTTGTGATCATAGCAAAGCCTGGAAATGGTCGAGTCAGTGCTCATAGCTTGAGGTATGTTTCCATAATAAGATATGCCATACTATTTGTACTCCATCCAGCTGGCCCACTGGAGCATAGTATTTTATGTAATTATTGCATAAATTTTAAAAGATAAAACATGTAAATGAACCTGAGTGGTAGTAATAGATGATTTTAATTACCCAGACACAGACAAGATTGCATTAAGTAGAGGAAATATATTTCTAAATCTGGAATGAGAGTGGTTTCTAATTCAATCTGGACATCAGCTGACAGGCAAAGAAACAAGGCTTGGTTTGACTGTAACTTGGAAGGGAGGTTGACAAAATAATGTTAGAGGACAATTTGGGCTTTGGTATGTTAGCTGGGGTCACAAATACACTACAGAGGGAATTAAAATGACAATCAAAGCTATGGAGAGGGGCAAAAGAGAGGACCCCAACAATCAGCTTCAAAATAGCAAACTGGAATACCACGAAAAGCAAATTAAATAAAGCATTAAAGAGAAAGATGATACAAACTAAGAGGGCTTAAAAGAACACTGGAAATTCTGTGACATACAAACTTGATAAATGGCTTGCCTTACACCTGCTTGTATTCTCATTTGTCAGAGGCTGGGCAATTAACCCCTTCTTCAAATGTAAGATGAAACTCTTGTGTGCTGTTTAAAACTCATAGATCTACTGGTCGCTGAAGGCAGAAGGGAAGTCCACAAATTTTTGTGACAATCTATAAAGATTAACCTCCTTCTACCCCTTTGTGTTTGCAGTTAGACTCATACTTGAAGGAGTTCTTCAGATTTCTTAATTTCCTGTGCCTACCTCATTTCCCTTTTTTGTGTGTTCTCTGCACAATTCAGAAGTGCAGATGCTAGAAAACTGTAATACTTTAAAATTCATGAACTATTTGTGGATACAGGTGACAGACCTGGAAAGGATCTTGTAGGATGCCAAGTCCAAACTTCTGTAGTCAGATGTAAGCATGTGACAGACACTTATATAATCAAAGGTTTTTCAGAACATCTGTAAACTGCATCCTATTCCCTAAGCCACCAAATTCTCTCCAGCACCCTATAGCAAGAGAAGTGGAAAATTCATGTAAAGAGCCTGAAAGTCACATAAACTATAGTGTTTCTTTGAAAGAGGGAGAGATCCCAGAGGTTGTGATATTGGGAATAGATAATATTCCCTAATGACCCCAAGCAGTCCCATCCTCTGAAAAAGAACCTCATGAGAAGGACTCGTTTCTCATGCCATGCTTCATATGACTGCAGTTCTGTAAAGATCACCACCTCCAGTTTCAAATTTCCTTGATATTTAAGCTGTGTTATGTGACTGCTGTCTGCATGTTGAACGTTTGTGCCATTAAAAGTCTGGAAAATTACTGGCTTCTCTTCTTGTTCCTTTATGGGGAGGTCAAGAGGGATCTTTGGCTCCACAGCTGTTTCTTCAGAACCTCTTGATCAACTTCCAAGGGGTACCTGAATTTTGAGAATAATTTCAGAGTAAAAGTGAAGCATGGATCTGGCTCTGGGTTAGTACAGTTGTCGCAATCCATGATGCAGGGATTGCTTTTATTTTTTTTTTAACCTGTATATAGGGAAGCTGTTTGTGATACTCAGATACAAACTGAATTTTGCCTCTCACCAGGGTTTGGCTTTGAGAGTAGGCAGAAACTGAGGGAAGCACAAATGGTTAGCCAAGCTCTAAGGCCCAAGGTCTGCTCCAAAGATGGAAACCTGCAGAAGGTTTACCAGGATTGCTCACGTGAAACAAAACTGCCAAGGGAATTAAAGATAAGCAACCTTATTTCTTTGTGCCAACAAAGCTGAAGAAAACAGCAAGGTAAGGAGGTTATCCAGCTATAAAAGAGTACGACTGGGAAGTTAGTGGCAGTTGGGTTGACAAAGTTGCTGACAGTCTGAATAATTTCTTCCCTTCAGCATTCACAAAAGGAGTTGAAGGTCACATTACTGTGACTAGGATACATTTTCTTGGGGGGGACTGAAATGTTAAAAGGCTCTATCATTATACCAGAGAAGGCAGGCAATTAGAACTATTAAAAGTTACAGACAGCAGGTCCTTATGAATTACATCTCAAAATACAGAATTCAACAAGAAGTGGCAATGGAGATAACAAAAACCTTTTGCTGCTGAGTATTGATAGGTCACCAACGACCAAGAGTAGAGAGTAGGAAAAACAGTAAAAGGCAGATGGCAGGTTAAATGCAACAATACTGAACAAAAACTAACTGGGAGAAAGAGAGAAGCAAGCCAGATCTGTGTTTGGCTTGAGCAGAAGGCATAGAAAGTGCTGTTCAGGGATGAAGGCAGCCAAGCATCTGGTGATCTTGGGCCTGTAATGGAAAGACCTAGGAATGGCTGTCAAAAAAGAACAGAAAACATAGTAGCTGGGGAAGCAGTGAAGAGGGATCAAGCCAAAGAATGGCTTAAGTTTTCCTGTCCTACACATTCAGCTCGGTCTCAGGACAGCCTGTCACTGAATGGATGTGACAGCAGAGGGATGGCATTCCCAAAGTACAGCCTCCAATTCAGAAATGGTCCTTGCTGAAGTAATAAAGCTAATCCCTGTCTTCTTCTTGCCATTGCTGTCCGTGGTTTCTGTGCTGTGTTCATTCTACCACTCCTGAAACACCTGAATCTAAAAGTGGAATGAATCTCAGATAACTTTGAGTGACCATATTTTTAGATACGGGCGCAGTTTCTATGCCTCAGTGTATGTAGCATCCTAAGAATCCTGGGGAGGCACTGAGGTAGAGGAATGAGTGTTTTTTTCCCCTGGTAGAGCAGGGGAAGGCACTAACAGCATTTCTTGATACTGCCTCTGTTTGAGACTTATTTTGAAGAACGACAGATATGGTAAAAGCAGAAGATTGAATTGATGCAATTAAACATGCTGTCATAGATGATCTAATGATGGAGAAGAACCATCTCATTCCCGGCATTAACTACAAATAGTACAGGGGATAATGACCAGTCCTCTAGGCCCCTTTCTACTGTAATGTATAGCCTATGTTACCTTTACCCTTTCGTTAGTTTCCATTTTTTAAAATCTCATTATTGCTGTGTTAGGGCAGCAGGTAAAGACTCTGCTGAGATACCACATTCTGTAAAAGAAGCAGGGAAGAAACAAGTTGTCTGGTGGGCTGGACGGACAAAACAGGGAGAAAATGGGTCCCCAAGTGTAAAACAGGGATATGCTGAGGTACAGAGAGAGTAAGTGATTTGCACATGTCACAAAGGGAGTTAATAGAAGAGCTTCAGATAGGTAGGGGTGGGCAGAAGAGCTAATTTCAGTGCCTCATTCAGCAATAGGATTCAGGTTTATCCAGAACTTCCATGAATAACTAACACAAATACTGTAATAAATAACAATGACAAATAAAGCTATGCAACAATTTACGGAAATATTTTTCCTATTTGCATTTTGATGTATTTTAGAGAGCAATTATTTATTATAAAAAGAAAAAGAAAATGGTAAGAAAATTCTGAAGTGTATTTTGTTTGGTTGAAAAGACAGAAAAAAAAGCTATTAGCAGGAGTTGAGTAGTTAAACTGCTTTTAAGCCAAGAGAAACCTTCATTCAAGTTCTACCTGAAGAACTTGCTTTGCGGCCTTGTACAAGTTATCTGATTTCCTCCCGACTCCACCAGCTCTTGGGAAAAATAGCAAAAAAAACTCAGGATCTCACTTAGAAACAGGTTTCACAGCTGATCTGTTTTCTCTGCAAAAGTGAACTATGGAAATAAGAAAGATTACTATTGTTTAAATACTGGGGGGAAATAATGGAAACAAGATGGAAGAAGGGAAATGGCTGCATTCTGTAACCCACTTTGACAACGATCCAAGATTAAACAAACTCCAGGTATCCAGAAAGAGTGAACATGGCCATTATGAGTTTAAACAATGGGTACAGTTGAGTACATTGTTACAGTTGTGTAAATGTGTTTTACACTCAGGCTTTTCGCAGCAATCATCCTCAGCAGAGACAGACTGGGAATCTCAAAAGTGTGAGGCAGGTCAGCCTGGCTGTAAGGTGCTGAAAATCTAACCACTTGAGTTGGATTCCTGGTTCTGCAATTGAACTGCTCTGTTAGGAGGGAATTTTGCCTCATTTTCCCTTTCAATCTTTTCATGGTTTGTCTATTGCAATTTTAATAATTTATGTTTTTAGGAAAAAGAATTTATAATGCTTACTGCAATGAAGTACTGATCTTCTCAGTAAGGCATAGGCACTGTTTACACCTATCTTTACTTTAGGTAGAAATGTCCATTTATTTCCTTTCCTGTTATCCTTCAACATATCCTTCTGTAAAGACCACAAAACCCTGAATTCTGAAGAAACTCCTCTAAGAACCAGATCAAAAATTTTGCATATACTACTAAGCAAGACCAGATAAACTCACTATAGTTTATTCTATTTTATGGAAAGTTATTGATTTATTCTTCAGTCTAAACTATGGCCATCAAATACTGTAAATAGAACCACTTGAAAATGCTGTAAAACTCTTAAATAAACTATAGGTTCACCTTGATATTTGAGGAAGACATTTTGACCAATTGTATATTTCAAAAGTATTACGTATTAAAGGAGAAGGTTATTTGAGCTGGGAAGCAGGGCAAAACTGAAGTGAAAATTCCCATAGTTTTGCTGTCATTTTCACCTAAATAAGGTTTTCTTAACCCAAAATGAAATCTATTTGTTCATCATTGGCTAAAAGCAAATCAATTCTTTACATATTTTTGCCTTACTTACAGGGTTACATAACTGATCTGGCTACAGCAACAACCATTGCCCACTATTTTGTTTATAAATTCCTTTAAAAGCAGAAATTCTTTTCTGTCTTCTGGTTTTGTGCCAGGAGCAAATTCTCCAAGAACAGCAATAAATGTAAGAGCTTTCCACTTCTGAGTGTCAACCACCAACTCAAAAAACCCAGGTCTGACTAAAATTTTGCCAGGTCCCATCACCATTCTTGTTTCTCTGTGAAAAATCGGTTATTCCTCTTCATCCTTATCTGCATCCATGGACACCCTTGGTTAGAATAAAAGGGCACTGAGAGCTTCAGCAGTCTCGCAGGTTGCATGTTTCTTAGCAAGGGCACTGTTGAATTAGCAAACTATAAGGCACCGGAAAGCAGTGAAACAGTTACTGGAAGCCAAAAGCTCCACCTGTCAGTGAGCAAACAAAGTAGAAGGGGAAACAGAATTAGTAAGCTTATCTCCAAAATTTAGCTTGATCTATGTTTAGACAGAGAGGAATTCCATTGTGGAAACATTAATCAAGATAGTTTAGAGATTGTATCAAAAGGTTAAGTAATCTTTGGATTAGAAAAGTCTGAGAAAGGATGAGCAATACTTTCCTTCTGGGGAAGGAGGGGATGCAGCTGAATTATGGTGCTGCTGTACAGAATGTGTTTATGTTCCTGCTGCAGATATCAGTGAAAATATACCCCATGCCATTCTTCTGAGACAGCAAAGGATCACATCACATACCTGTATGCAACTACTGCAACAGCACTTCTCCACAGCTCCAGTTTCTGAGAGTTTGGAGAGCACTGTGTCTCAAATGAAAGGCCCTGTCTAGGTCCAAAACTCCCAGATCCGAGTCAGCATGAAGCCAGAGGCACATAGTTTCTTTTCTGTTGACCCAGCTGTAGTCAGAGGGATTCAAACCTCCCTACAGTTATGTACAGGCCAAAGAGAAGCTTCTCTGGGAGAAAAACAGCATGGGATAGCTACTCCATTTCCCTCTCTCCATTTCAGGATTAGTTAGGTAATTCTTCCTATCCTTTGTCAGATCTGACTGTAGGATAGTCTCTTGGTTTGGGACTTGGTAATGCTCAAGAAACTATGGTCAAGCAAGAACTTCTAGACTGATTGATTCTGCAGCTTCAACGTTAAGTGTTCTTCAGGCTTACTCTTAAGTGACAGTCTTTGTGGATAGTTTGTTTTATTTTTATTTTTGGCTTGTCCAGGTTTCAGTGAACTGGAAAACATCCATTGAAACTTGATATCACCATAATCACATCTTGGCTGAAATTCTGCAGTTCTCAGAATTTAGTCTGGACAGAAGGTTTTATAGTTTTCTATTTCAGACTCAAAAATAGTCTTGGTCTTTGAGAATTCATGGAGTTCTCAGGGAATTTGGCCTGAATTTTGACACGTAAGAAAAAAATCCCCAAACACTTATATACCTTGTTACATGAAACAGTATTCAGCAAAGCTTTTGCTAAACATACACAAAAGATTAATAATTGCCCCTTACATTTATATATCCTGCTTTGTTTGTCTCACTTTGCCTGCATATGATATTGTTGTTACTGTGAATACTGCTGCTTCCTAGACTATGGCTTTTATTTCCTGAGACAAGGTATGGCCAGCTGAACTTGGGAAGGTGTGGAACAGCCTTGCATGTGGATTCTGGCTCAACCCTTTCTTTTTCCTGTTGCATTTGCCAAAAATTACACAGGCAAAAACGTCACTCATGTTGTCAACAAGGACAATCCTATTGCAATTGCAGAGAAGAAAAAAAGCTGCCTGCTTTTCTTTACATCTGTCAGGACAGAAATATCAGAGAATGTTTCCTTCCTGCCCCAAGCATTCACTACTGTGATGCTATTGTTCACATCTGAAAAAAGATGCACAGGTTTGGCACAGCCATGTGTGCATGACTGAGGAAAAACGTGAGACCTCCTATTTACCATCAAACAGTCTCAAAATGAGAGCAACAGGTCCAGACCCCAGCAAGGCTGACCTTGGCTCTCTAGACCCAGCTACAAGACTGTCATCCAAGGCCAAGCTGGATGGAGCCTTGGGCAGCTGGACCCAGTGGGTGACATCCCTGCCCATGGTGTGGGGGTTGGAATGAGGTGATCTTTACAGTCTCTTCCACCCCAAGCCGTTTTATGTTTATGTAAACCTGTGATAGCACCCAAGCATCACTGGATGTGAAATACACCTAGAGCCATGATGTCCTCATAACACTACTATATTACTTATTGCCAACACCCAGAAATAGTTTTCAGGGTACAGTTGCAGCCTAATCTGTGCCATGATTAATGGTTCAGATTCAATGCCAGGTTTGTCAAAATGCTCCAGTCAAGGATGATGCCATAGCCTCACTTTTCAGGGACTCCTCCTCCTGAAGAGTGCCAGCAGGCTATGCTGAGGAGTGTACAGCCATCCTCCACCAGTCTGGGTGGACAAATCAGTCACATATACATACATTTATGCAACCATTTCCAAGCATCAGCTATCTCCAGGGAGTCACATTCTGCATTTCAGAATGAAAAACCAAGAATTCCGACATCTTAAGCTACCAATTTTTAAAACTCTAATCTGTGCAATGCCCATAGTTGAGATTAAAATTCTATATCAAGGACTCTTGAAAACTGATGACTGCATGTCCCCTTCACTGCCTTTATTATTCAAGATTTAGCTGGTAAAATGGTGTTGTGCGTAATTCTGTCATCATGTTCTACCAGCCTGTGTGTCTCCAGAAACCCCAGGAGCTTGCTTAGACGTGGGAAAAAATTGCACAGTCCTCTGTTGGTAAACCTGAAATGATGCTTGGCTGCTCCTGCCTGGCACCTCTTTATTCATGACATCAAGAGAGCCTCATCCCGTGTAGAGCAGAGCCTGGGCCTGAAGGCTGATGCTACATGTACAGCGTTGTATGTTGCTTCAGAGGCCATCAGTGCTGGCTCTGCAGAAACATACTTACAGCCATCAAAACAAAACAAAGTCAAGCAAAGCAATATACAAGAAAAGGAGCAAGTCTAATAATAAATCAAACCAAACAAATGTGCTGGAAGCAATGCTGTTTTCCGTGGTGATCAGCTTGTCAATGAATCACAAGAAACTCCCAGTGAGCAGCTCCACACTGGGATGCTTCAAAACTCCCACCCCAGACACAGTTCACTCAGCAGCTCCCAGGGAGGAACAGTGCACATTTTTGTTCTTTAATGATCTGACCCCCTCCTAACACAGGTCCTCTTGCTGCTGGTCCTGTTACAAATCTGAAACAGTGAGACTTGCTTAGAAAATGCATATAAATCAGGCTGAAGTCCTCTGAGCTTCAGACCACAGCCCATTACAGCCTTGAAGACTGCAGAAAGACATAAAATATGGGCTTGTTTGCCCATATCAATTGCCTTTTTATCTTCTGTCTTCCAGGCACAAAGGAATTTGAAGTGAGGACATGTCAGTTTTGGTTTGTATGTTCACGGTTTCATTGTAATAAATTATGTCTTTGACATATTTTTGTAAAGGAGGAAAGGAAAGAAGAAAAACCTGCCCAAACCCTTGTAGTCTCAGGTACAGAGAGATCATATGCGTTCTAGTGATGATTTTTGACATCCAGGGAAACAAAGTAATTCAAGAGTCTTAAATGAGACAACAGAAGGAAGGCTTCAGATGCCCCATGCTGTGCCATGCTGGTTTGCTGGAAGTTGAAGCCCTCTGCCTGGCTCTGTCCTACCTGGGACCAAGATCCAAACCCTGGGCAGGTGAATGGAGAGACTGGAGCCTGCAGTAACTAACACAACTGAACCATGTGCACTTCTTGCCTTGGTCATGGTAGCAGAGAGATGCTGTGGGTCTCACTAAGTGGGGAGAGGGAAAGTGTCCATTGCCCATATGACCTTGAAATCATTGGCTTTGCTACCTTGCATAAATTGCAAATGCCTGAGAAAATCCAGCAGTAAAGCCATGCAGGCAGGAACTGGTGGTGTCTCATGCCTACTCTGCTTTTCATTCCTTTTACAGCTGTGAGAGGCACTCGGACCTGCTGCCTCTACCGCCCCTCAGCTGCCAAAGGAGTCTATCAGTGCTGCTCTCACTGGGAGATTAATTAAAGTTTGTAAAGCACTTTGGACATACTCAGATGAAATATCCCAAGATATTTAATCCTTTGATAATATTTATTTGGCGGATGCATGCACTAGAAGGGGAAGGAAAACCAGGGCACATGGCTGTTTAAAAACATCCTTTCTCATTAAAAAGAGCCAAGCTAAATTAAAAGGTTTGTGGAATGTGTTTCCTGTCAAACCTCAGGCCGAGGGGGGGAAAGTACAGGAGAAGCATTTGTGGCTGCAGTTTGGTTATGTGGCCATCTGAGCAGGACTTTCTTCGATTTGTGAGACTGAGGGCTGACTTATTTCATTATCCTGTAATATTCTATGCTGTCAATACCTGCATTACTGTTTCATTCAGTACAGTTATGGCAGGTATTAATTGCCCATCCAGATAAAACATGTTTATGCTTTTTTTGTTTTAATTTTTTTGCTTTTAATTTTTTAAACTTCAGTAGAAGCAAGCTGGTGACTTTATACCATTCTGCAGGACCCAGCTTGAATCTTTTCTGAAAGCCCTGGTAGAAACTGGTGTGTATTTTGTTTCACTATCTAAAAATCTTTAATCTTTCAAAACTGGCATAAAATACATAGTTACTCATCTCACTTTATTAATTTTAATTTGGTTTGATCCCACATTTGCTTTTTTAAGAATCCTCCCAATCTAACTTCAAGATTCAAAGCCAGACAAACAGCATAGAGCACAAACTTCACATCTGTATCATGTTACACTTGGCAAGAGAGATAGGTGCACTCATTTACTAGAGCTCAGCATGGGGTGAGAGTTCAGAGGTTATCATTCCTGATGGTTTACATCTCTACAGATGTTTTCCCTTTATGTCTAACAGAACTGCTTGTCAGTCACAGTTCAAACCTAAAAACCAGACGCTTCTACCTTCTTTTCATAATTCTTTCCATGTTTTGCAGTCTCTTTTTTAGGGTTCAGTAGTAGGGAAATGATTATGGATTAACAGTTGCAAAAGATTAGTTAACATTTTAAATGTGTGTGGAATAAGACAAACTAAAATAATAGTGAAAAGTATGATCATAGTCAAAACATATGTGAAACCTAATCTGCAACAGTCTTGACTTAATATTAAAGCCTGTACCACATTTTTCCAGTTTTACCACTGTGGGAATACTGAGTGCACACATGTAATATACATTGCTATAGAATTGATCATCTAGGTGATATATTGCAGTAAAACCTAAATCTGACTGGATCAGATTTAGGTACATAATTAATTAAGAGTTGTGACCTTTAGTATAGTCTTGGCTTGGATTCCCTAGCCATTTACAAAAAACCTGAAGAGCAACACCTGGGTAAGAACAAATACCATTTGACAGAGGGAAACTCTGGTTATGAGTTTAGGTAATTTACCAAAATCTCAGGGGAATCTTGTGAGAGAATTAAGAAATTAACCTTTTTTTTTTTTTCTTTTTTTTTTTTTTTTTTTTTTTTTTTTTTTTTTTTTTTTTTTTTTTTTTTTTTTTTTTTTTTTTTTTTTTTTTTTTTTTTTCTTTGTTTCAATCCTGAACAGTCCAGGTTAGACCAATAATTTTTTTCATCTCTTGGAGTGAATGACACTTAAGTTTTTATTACAAATCCAGCCTCAGTCTAAAGAATCATGGAATCCTAGAATCATTAAGATTGTAATAGACCTCTAAGATCATCAAGTCTTACTATTAATCAAGTATTGCCATGTTCACCATAAAACCATATCCCCAAGTGCCACATCCATATCTCTTTTGAGCACTTGCAGAGATAGTGCCTCCACCCCTTCCCTGGTAGCCTGTTCCAGTGCTTGACAACCCTGTCAGGGAAGAAATTTTTCTTAATATCCCCTGGTGCAACTTGAGACCTTTTTTCATTGCTGGTTGCCTGGGAGAAGAGACCAACTCTCACCTCACTACAGCCTTCTTTCCGTTGTAGAGAGTGATAAGGTCCCCCCTGAGTCTACTTTTCTCCTGGCTAAACAAGCCCAGCTCCTTCAGCTGTTCCTTGTAAGATTTGTGCTCCAAACCCTACACCAGCTTCTGCAGTAACTTTCATCCAACAGATAAAAATTTGCTTCAAGCTTTGTGAACTTCTATTTAAGGGAATTGTGGTCACTGGGAAATTTGTAGGTGTTCAGAAAATATAGAGGTTGTCTCAGATGGCAATGAGCAGGTCACAAAAAAGTAAATAACTTATAGTCTTGCCCCTTTTCGACTGATCTTCAGTAACCAACTGCGTATGAACTCCTTGTCACCTGGAGCACAAGCCACATCACCAGTGGTGCAAATTTTACATGACGTACAAAAGAGACTGTTACATTGGAGAGCAACAGATGTGGGAATCACACAAGATCAGTTACCACACCTTAGCTAAGGGGAAATCTTAAATTGCTTGCATGAAAACATGGGACAATATCTGATCACTCCTCATTTAATACTAAATTTAGCTGTCCCATTCTTATAGTTTCATAGTTGTCTCTTTTTTTTTTTTTTTTTTATACTAGGAAAAAAGTACTTTGTGTATGCCTTACAAATTCTAGCTGTGATTATATATGTGTAAGTTTTTTATAATAAAGAGTGCCTACAGTGACACAGAATTTGAAATGTGCATTATGCATCTGGAAAGACTGAGTGGGGATGGGTGACTTGTCACAGGCAATAAAAAATGTCAGAGGCACATGTTTGTGTGTAGTCTGTGAATGCTGTTTGATGTACTTATCAGTTTCTTCCTACAATATGCTGTACTTACTGAACAGCACAGCTTGGCTATTGATGGGTAAAAGAAATAGAAGATAAGAGAATAGGCAGACAGTGATTTGGATTCTGCAGATGATATTTTGCAGGTTGGAAAAGACAAAGACAATCTGCAAGCTCCAGCAGCTGATAGAGCCTCAATAGGAGATAATTCTGGGCTTACAGACAGAGAAAAAACATATGCACAGTAAATCATGCAAATCAAGTCTAAACGGTGGAGCATTTAACAATAAGGCAGAAAAATTACTGAATTGGAGGTTGCTTGGTTTTTTTAATATCAATTTTATAATAAACTTCCTATTGATCAGCTATTAACCTCTTAGGGCACAAAAGGCTGTGGTGGTGGAGAATACTGGGACAACAGCAAACTTGAGGGAGGATTGAGTAATGGTCCCTTTAGGTCTTACCTGATTTCCCCGAGTCCAAAGTGCCAAGTGAATAAGGAGCAGCCAGTTGGCTGGAGGAAATGGGGGCAGTTTCCAGTATTTAAGTGTGAGAGGTCCTCTTTTTCATCTCATTATTTCCAGTTAACTGCTCATTCTCTAAATATTTTAAAACCCCAATAAAAAAAAACAAACAGACAAAACCAACACAAACACAGTGAGATTGTTTTATGCCTACTTCCCTCTGTAAAATCTCTGGAATACTTTCCCTTCGAGTAGATGCTGACCAGATGAAGAAAGGCAAATGGAGCTACCAATGATTTCTTTGTCACTGTAACATCTTGCAGGAGAGTGTGATACTTGGGGATAGAGATAACGACCAACTGTGGCACCATGCCATGGAACTGTCAAATTATCTGGAGAGAAGATGGTAATGAATGTGCATCACTGCTACATATGATTTGCTTTTAAGCAGGTAGGTAGGGCTGTGACTGAACAGAAGCCATTAAATTATGAACAGAAGGAGAGCTATCCAATTTTCTGCCTTGCTAAGGATATGAATAGTTTTAATGATAGTTGAAGACTCTGAGTTTGCCCTTCCTTTTGTAATCTTCCTCAATTGTTTCTTTTAAGTACAGCAAATCTAATTCTCTAGTTCATACTATCAATGTTGTGCTGGTCTAATTTCATAGATGTTTTTTGAAGAAGCAGAGTTTTGTTTTAATGCAGTGGAAGGGCAAATGAAGTTCATTGTTCAAAAACTCCTCTGGCAATGAGATAACTCATTTTACCTTCATTCCACTCCCTTACTGGAATGCCTTCTGCAAGAGGAACTTGGGCTACGGACCCATTTCATAATCTGTGCTGCATCTATGGGGCAAGTAAAAGAACAGTGGGACCCACAGGTTCCTCTAAGCACAAAAACTACTCATCATCAGGAGTTCTGTCAACCACTAGTTGAACTGCAGAAGCTTTTAGTCTAATCTTATTAACAATGTTACTGGTCTAGATTGTGATCACTATAAGATCATATTCTAGGAAAGAAAGGGCTGTGTTCACATGCATATTTAATAAAGAGGCCTACCTTATAAATTTTAGAATCAGATCAGCTTGTGCAGCTCAAATAAGATCAAACGCTGTTTATAGTGCATTCTGTCTGTCCTGTATTTACCTTTTCTGCACTGCTGAGCCCTTTCTCCATTTTGTGAAGGCGTAATTGAAAATTTTTTATGTATGAATTTCTTACAAGGACGGCTTTCTGCTATTGCAAACTGACATTGCACTCTGTACCTTGAAGAATGGAGTTTAACATGTGTACATTAAAGATACTTTCAATGCATAGTACGTGTCTTCCAAATACCTTTTATCTAGTTATGATTAAAAACATTTCACCACCAAGACAGCTTGGTGGATTTATGACTTATTGACTGCTCTGTTACTATGTAACATAGTTAATTGGCTCTCCCCTTCCTTTAATCTTGGATGTTTGATTCTGCTAAATCTTTAAAATATGTTTTTGACTACATCTTCCTGTAAGTCTTTAAAATAAATGCTCCTCAAATGCATTTTTTTGCAGTTATAATAAGCCCTCTTTAACAAATAAATGCAGTAAGGAGTGGGCAGAAGGGAGAATGCATGAAATATTCATAAAGGCCAACATGACACAGTCAATAGATAGAGCTTGTTAAGCTAAAAGTTTGTTTTGCAAAGCATTCCAGTCTGGATTCTCAGCTGGGACAGTCTGAAATAGCTCTGTGTAGATCACACTTTCCTCTTCCTCTTTCCCTGGTCTGACACAGGCAGAGTCAGCAGGAGGGAAAATTTCTCTCTTTTTATCTATTTTCTGTTTGTAATGGTCTGGAGGAGCTAGTCCTTCCTGGAGATCCTGCGTGCTGGCTTTGAATGCTGAAAAAAAAACATTTGGAAAAGGTGCACAAAAAGTGTGGATAGGCCCAACATAGTTAAAAGCAAGCGTGTGATTCCGTGCATCCCTGCACATCTGCTCATATCATCCAAGGTGCTCTGGTGGGAGCTGGCTCTCAGGGGTAATGTAATTTAGGTCTGATCATGGATACTGTAGACACTACGGACATGGATAGAGGTGTATGACATGTGGCAGTCACAAATAAACTTCTTAACAAAAATGTTAATATGTGTGTGTGTGTGTGTGTGTGTAGGGACTTGAAAATGTAGTGAGAGCTGGACAAGGACATAGATGCAGCATGACTGGGTCATAGGCTACCCTGCTTTGGCCAGGGGAGTTTCTATAGCACATATGCTCCCCTAAGGCTCTTGGGAACAGCATGAACCTCATCTCTTCACAGGGACAAAGGCATCTCCTTCTCCAGCCAGGGACCAGGGGAATCAAATTGTTTACACAGTGTCAGAAAACAGATGTCTTCAGTCTGGCTCCTCCGTCACACTGTAGCCTTTATAAACTCAATCTAAACCATTAACCATGTCCTTATGGGGGTGTCTGTGTCACAGAGAGATCCTCCTGGATAGCCCTGAGAGGTGGGAAATGATTTGGGCAAGCTGTAGGTGTTTTGTGGTGCTTTCTGCATTCAGGATTTGGGGGTGGTGGGACTGAACCCTGCACTCAACACAGAGCTGAGACCAGGCAGGGGTCAGCCTCACTAAATCCGACTGCCACTTCACACTCAGGTACCTTGTGTAAAAAAGGGGAAACCACAGTAGCTGTGTATTCTTTTAATTAGCTGGAGACAGGACTGGAATCCTGATGGAGTTTAAAGGTGTGCTGTGAAGGCAATGGAATGAGGTGAAGGATGTTAGAGGAATATCCCTTTATCAGCTTGAATTTACACATTTGAGTCAAAAGGACGTTATCTTAGGAGACTTTCCCTGTTCAACTACATAAGGGGTTTCTTGTCACTGGAAATCCTTGCAAAAAATGAAGTCTTGGAGGAAATATTCTGTGGAGTGAGGTGTCTGCATGGTTTTTGCCCTTTGAAAGCCTGCTTCTTCTGTAGGACAAAATGTCAATCAAAGCCATTCCCGTAACATGTCGCTAGAGGGACATGAAAATGTGGAACAGATTAGGTCCTGTTGTTCTTAGTTATTGTTGTTTAATGTGGAAAAAAAACACAACAGGCATGTTTTAGGGCTTTCCCTTCTCTGACTGAATGCAAGAGTTTTAAAACATGATCTTTGAACTATTTGATGCTTGTTCAAAAAAAACCAACAAAAACACAAACAAGCAAACAAAAAACAAACAAAAAAACACAACCAAACAAACAAACAAAAAAAGACATACCAGTGCTGCTAGTGCTGAAGATACTGTAACAGTATAGTGGTACACCAGCAAGTATTAAAACAAAATGCAAAGACTTCAAGCATAAGATGCAAAGAAATAGTGTTTTTAACAGTTCTTTGCAAATTAACTCCCTAATATTAGCTATTTGTATTAAGCTTACCCACACACATGCACATATTCCTTTTAATAGGTGCAGATGAACATTATTAGACCTACTTTCAGTCCAGGATGTGATCTCTAGCCATGAAACCTTCAGTATCTCCTCTGGGCTGTGTTTGGCAGCTGTATGGGAGAAGGAGGCTTTCCCATGGACTGCCACAGAAAAGCTGCAGTGCAAAGCTGGAAGGCAGCAATGAAACTGCTCCTTAACAGAGACTGGTGCTCCGTGAGGAGATCCCATCCACCCTTGTCCAGCACCAAGTCAACAAGTCCAGCATCAATCCTCCCATGTCTCACACTGGACTGGAAAAGGACCATCATGAGACTGGTCTGAGCCAGGAGGCAGCAGCTGGCACTGCTGTCCCCACGTGTTGGAAACCTGCTGCCTCCCAGCTGAGACTTGTAGTGCCTCCCTACATCACAGGCAGGAGCCCACCCACGCCTGCTAGGATGCTACAGGTGCCCTGGGCCACCATCTGGGCTTCAGGTTTGCAAACACACAGAAATGACAATGCACAGGGAATCCCATTGTTCTAAGCTTAATGATATTGTTCTTCACATTTATCCTGAAATAAGCTTGTGGGCACACAAGGTCTGTGCAATCAAAAATCAGTTAGTAACCAGGTTGTGGTTACAAATAATTTGCAGGGTAGTGAATGTGCCAGAACTCCCTAAAATCTCTCTTTTTCTGAGAAATCTGTTCAGAAAGCACAGCTGAGACATACCCTTTCTTCGCCAGCCTAGCTTCCAGACTGCTCCAAGCACATTTTGATTCTATCTGGCTCAGAGACACAGGGCTTGAAGTCATTTTGCACCAGCTCCTCTGACTCTCCAGCTCTCCCCTCACACCAAAACAGCTATCCTTATAGTGAAGACTTTTGGTGTCCCAATGGGACAAGAGCATTTCTGTTTCTGTATGGGGGATAGGAGGAGGGTGCTGGTGACACTCATGTCCCCTGGATCTGTTCCAGGTGGGGAATTTTACTTACACACAGTTTGTCCACAGCAACTTCAAGGGTACTTGGTATTGTTTTCCTCTCCAAACAACTCGTTGGGTGGCTTTTGTTTTGCATAGAGCAATTAAGGAGAGGAAGCTGAGCCCTTTCCCTTCATGCCTTTGTTTCTCCTGTATATCACATTACAGGTGCAGGGGTCATTAAGTGACTGTGTCAAAGACTGATGGCAATAAATAGCTCCAGAAGAGGATTTGTGTTACTGCTGCTGTGGTGGAAAAGCAGACAGAGGCTGGCCTTTTTTCTTCCTTATTTATTTATTTATTTATTGTGTGGGGTTTATTTTATTTTTAAAGAATGCAAAGACTCAGGAGAGTGTTTAGGTTTAGTTTGTCCCTCATTAGCTTTTGAGTGGTTATGCATGCAGTGTGATTAGTTACATGCTGTACCTGTCACTGCCTCTGCCCTTTGTTCAGTTCAGCTAAAATATAGTAGTACCTCATTTCAGTAATAGACCTGACCTAGAGTGAAATGTGCAAATTCTTACAGAAAGTGCAATAATTGCAATTGATTTATTCTTCTATGGGGAAATGATGTCTGTCTCAAACAATAACATCAGCTTTCTCTTAATTGCATTACATTAATATCATATTAATCTGTATTCATATCCACATACAAAGCTGTGAAGTACATTTGGGCTGTGTTGGTTTTTTCCCTACACTAACAACACACACAGGTCTCACAATAGGTTATCAAATCTGGAAAACCCTTTTTTGTCCATTCTATAGAAGAAGGACAAAAAGGGAATAAAAAATTTAAAATAAAACATTGGTCTATAATCAAGAAAGGCGTATCTTACCTAGCACAACACCATGTTTGTTTTTGTTGTTAATCCAGTGGTGGGGATCATGCCATATTAATGATGTGTGGGAGCTCCAGTCTATTTCTTATTCCTGGCTCAGAGCATCTGCTTTCAACAAATGTCTTTTGCACATGTATGTGACCTTTTGGCTACCTACACTAAAGTCCACCTGTCAAGGTGGCATCATGCCTGCTCATGAATGTGGTCCAACTGCTAGGGCAGGGCATGGAGGAAACCAGCCTCTGTGGCCCTGTAAATACCAATTCATTGCAGAACACCTCCCTCTTCTCCCACCCACATGGTACACAGGGCTCCCAGCTTTGGGGAGCAACCAGACATCCGATTTCCAGAGGATGCCAGCCCTGGACAGCAGGTTGAGGTGTCTGATGGGACATGATGGCAGATCCAAGTTGGCATCGAGTGGAAGAGAAGTCCTGGCACGGCAGCCCCTCTGGCCACAGGGTCTTTGCAAATGTCAGCAACGGTGTGTGCTGGTTCCTATGCAGAAGGAGGCTGGGGCAAAGCTGACACCCAACCAGACTGTAAATCCAACCCTTTTCAACAGAGTAGAGTTACAGATAACATCCTGGCCACTTTTCTCCTTCCTGACATCAACTGATGCAAAACGTGGTCCTGCCTGAGAAAGCTTCTACCAACACGGGGCTTACTTCAAAATAGCTATGTTTTGTGAGAGTTGCTAGATTTTTATTTGGAGGGAATGAAATTTCAGTTCAGAGGAAAAAATCCTGAAGTGTCTGATGTTGTCAAAACACCAAATTTCACAGTATAGTATTTCGCAGAAAGACTTCTTTTTCTTTTCTTTTTTTTTTTTTTTTAAGGTTTGGTTTTTCTTTTTTTGCTGATTTTCACTTTGAGACGACTGCTTGAAAACCAGGTTTTGTTTTTCAGCTTTAGGCATTTGGACACATTTGCTTACTTGGAACACAAAAACATGGAGCTCTCCAAAGTCACTTTGTGTTGAAGTTTTGCAAAAATTATACCTGTTCTGTTTCAAACTGGAAAAGAAGTCAAAATGGCAAAATTTCCCATGAAGCGATAAGTCTCATTCCGTTTTCACTTTGGCTGGGTTCAAAACACCTCAGGGACAATTTTCCAAGCAGGTTATTTATAACATTTTTAATATGGAAACATTACAGTGTTTTCAACCTGCAGCATGTGGAAATAAGCAGGGAAGCAAAATATTTTTTTTTTTTCTAACTGAAACAACAGGTGTTAAGCCCATGAATAATGAAAGGGGAATGGGGAATTAAAGTACTTTTCATCCTGTAACACTCAAGGAGGCAGTTGGTGGAACTGCCCAAAAAGAAGAGTTAACGCAAACACAAAGAAGAATTTTACACACCCTGCACTAATTACATTGAGGAACCTTTTGACACAGGATATTGTGGAATCCGAAATTACAGATGGGTTCAAATTGAGATCAACAAATTCGATATATTAGGCCTATTATGATACTCCAGATGTTACTTCCAGCTCAGGAAGTATAGACTCAGGAGCTATAGATTGCTGGAAGAATTCCTATATTTCTTCTGCTTCCTACAGCTTTTCCTTAATTGTCTGCTATTGTTGGAGGAAGGATAACAGGTTAGAGGATCCTTGGTCTGACCTTGTCCTTCTGTCACTGGCTGGTCAGAGGACATGGTAATGTAAATGGAGGGTGTAATAAGAGACTCCAAATGAAACAAGCCAAAACAAGGGGAGAAAAAGCGTTTCTTTGGTTTACATTTCTTTGAAAAGAAATTTCAGCCAACCCTGTTTTCAAAACTCAATGGAATCTCAATAACTTCAGGACACTGAGCAGAGAGTCACTGCAGAGACCTTGTTAGGAAAGTGAAAACTGCACATCAGTAGCAGACAAAGAAGAGGAAAAGAGAGAAAAGGAAGGTGAGGGGTTTGGGATGGAAAGAACAGACGGCCCCATTTGGCAGAGATTTAATGCTTATCTTAGTTTTGTATTTGGCACCCAATTACCATAGTGATGTGATTGGCAGCTGATTGACAGGATTACGTAATGGAGCTGTCTCTTTAGAGCAAGAGACATATTTTCAGGGGGAAAATATAACTTTGCTACTGGAGATGGGTCCAACTCACAGTCTGCTCAGATCAAGAGAAGGTTTTGAACAGAATTTTGTCTTTAAGCAACTAAATATTAACAGCTCCTTCACAGTGAAACGTGAGTGAAAGACAAATAGCCATCAGGACTTCAAGGGTGTCTAGACATCTCATCATCCTCATGAGCATATGACAGACCCTGCGGCAGCAGCCAGGCTGGCAGAAAAGAGTGCCTATTGAGCTAGAGAGGAGGCAACCCAGCCTCAGGGATCTCCTGTTTAAATGCAGGCCTAAAACCAATGCTTTCAGAAATGGCTTGGTAGAAAAAATTGTAGATAAAAATAGTGGTAATAAAATACACTGCAAAGAATCAGTGGATAGCTGAATAGTGGTGAGCGTGACCCAGCCTTGTTTGCTTCTGAAGGGCAAGAAAAGTTGTATGCCAGTTTTCATGCTGGATATTTTATCACCTTTTCTTACCTGGCACTTACTTGATTTTTAAGAATGTGGGGCTTGTTGTACCTGATCATATAATCCTGGGATTTTCTCAGATATCGTTGGGATTCCTGTGCACAGTGAGGGAGTTTTGTTAGATTGGAAGAATGGGAATGAGCTCCTTCAGGGACTGAGTCCACAGATAATGTGGCTGGAGTGCTCCTGATGGTGTTCTATCTTTTAGGAGATGCTCCCTACACGCCCCTTCCTTCCAGGGAGAACACATCACAGCTCCTGAACTGACTTTTGTCTTGTGTAAATCAGGCTATATAAAGGGTGGCCAGAGAGTGACACCAGACTTCCCAGCCCTCCTGGTTAACAACAGGTTGGCCTGGAATTCACTCTTACCTGGAAATGCTTGGAGCAACACAATAATGGCCCTTTTGTCTGCAGATGTAGGACACTGGTTGGCTACACTGAGAGGAGAAGGTGTTAGAGGATGATTGTGTTGCCTGATTGCCACTACCCCAGTGACCTCCTCAGTACTGTGAGATGGCAGCAAAACTCACCTCCTGCTCCCAGCTGCTCCCTGTGGAAGCCATCATCCTCTGTAGCCACAGGGACATACTGGATTTCCTTGTGGCAGAGCTACACCCTCTGCCAGGATAGACTCTCTCCCCATGAGGAAACACGTATTTTCCTTTTCCCAGACCATAATTAAACACTAATTGTATACTAGATCAACATTCAAGATGTCACAAACCAGGGAAGACCCCACTGTTGGGTACGGGTATTTTCAGTACAGAGACCTCATTCGTAAGTGCACATAGGAGTGCTTGTTCCTTGTGAAATGCAGCACAGATGTGGTGTGCATGTCAGGCAGAGGTGCTGCAGGTGATGGATGGGTCTTGGATCTGCTCTGGGCCTGTGTGCATGCCTGAGCAGCGTGAAAGGCACTCTTTGCAACAGCAACTTGTACAAGTTGCAGACTGCCCACTCTGTCTCTTGGCGAGTCAAACAGCTGCTTTTGGCTGCCCCCGGATCACACACTGAGCGATTTCTGTAGCCAGTGGAGTCTTTTGCTGTAATGCACAGCATGGAGCTCTCTGGCCTGCATATGGGGAGATGGGGATCACTGTGGTTCTCTTGGCACAACCACACAGCTCATGTGGGGTGGTGGGAGGGCTGGGGAAAGCTCATGCCTTTGTCAAGCAGGCTGGAGGATGGGAGCAGCTTGTGGGGCTGGAATATACTTGCCCCAAGGAAACACTGAACACAGCAGGGGAATGAGGGGATTATATTTCCCTAGCTAACAAATTAGATTTCTGTAACCCCTGACCAAAATTTATACTATCAGCTGCAGATAATAAATCTAACTAGTTTCATATGACCTTAAAAAAATCCCATAAACAAAATGCAATTTTTAGGTTTTCCTTTGTTCACCACTGTTTCTCTATCTTTCAGCAGGAGCTGGAAAATAAGAAACACTAAAACCAAGGCAAAGACTCCCACTGAGTTCAGTGGGACCTGAATCTAGTCCTTTACAGGACAGCTTTACAGTTGTCTGTGCTCAGAGAGCTGTTGTTAGAGAGAAGGCTTTCTCTTGGACCACATGCCAGAGAGTGTTCCTTTATAAAGATGCTTTCCCTTGGACTTACAGCAATGACAACACCTGTGAGCACAGACACAGAGACACACGCAACAGCCACAGAGAAGTCATCCATCTTAGAAAACGTGTGATGCCTTTTAAGCATTTCTAAATCAAAGACTGATAAATAAAACATGGGTTCAGTGTTAAAAGGAAAAAAGAGCCCTTTTAACAGATTAAAGTGCTCACAGTGCCTGACACTGTGAAATAAGAGTGTTGAGCAGCAGGGCAGTTAAGAAAAAGGACTGGTTTTGCTGACAGGTACAAACTGTTGTGTGTCTTGTAGCAGTCACTGGCAGGAAAAAAAAAAGCCCAAAAGCTACTTTCCCAGCAAAGCCTTCCTAGAAGGTAACAAACTGCAGCCATAAAGTTTTGTATGTTCTCTAGTTGAATGTTTTGAGATGGAGCTTCTCTCCCTGAAGGAAGAGGAAGAAAATAGTTTTTAAGGCCATCAAAATAAACAAGCAAACAAAATCAGCATCTTTTCAGTTGATATAAAGGTTTATTCCAGCAGACTGAAAACTCTGCTGCTTTTTGAATTTTTTTTTTTTCAGTATGCTTATTATTCTTAGATCCCAGCACACTGGGCTGTGTCCTTAAGTGATTTCCAATCGCTCCTCAGCAGTTGCAGGAGTGGTAAAGCCTTATGCACTTTCTCATTCCTCCAGGACTGTGAACAGAGAGGACAGAACACCTAAAGGCTGTATTTGTACAGAGAGGAACATTTCTCCATATGAAGGGGCATTAATTAATTAGATTTATTTGGCTGATCAGGAAAGCTGATTCTGAAGACTGATTTTTTTTTCACTCTTCCCTTCTGAACCTGTGGTACCCTTACGGAGGGGAGCCTTACAGCAGAGGTCACTGGAAATCCTCCTGAATATTTTATCAGTTCTGCTTCTTATGGTTTAGTCTACAAAGGCAAACCCTTATGTGTGAAGGGCATGGAGCTGAGAGCAGGGGGGGAGGGATAAGCCAGTGTCTGCTCTTGCTTTGCTTTCTGATCAGAGCATGGAGCATGTGAGCTGTGAAAGTGGCAAACAGAAGGAATTTGTGCACCATTAGGATCATACTTGATGTGGAATCTTGCTTTTATTAGTGAAAAGGAGCCCCAGTCAATGTGAAAGAGAGCCAGATGATTTTGATGCCGGGCTGGTAAGGAGCAGTTTTATGATGCCAGCTGGCATCCCATCACCTCTTAGGACTAACTTGCCTGCTGCTCTCAGGGATTTGAAATGTTGCAGCAAACAGCAAGCCTAGGTTAGAGCACAGCCAGGCAAATCTGTGATGCTCTTTTCCTAACCCAGCCCTACAATGTGGCCATGTAGTGCCCACTGTGGACAAGCTATGCTGCTGCCTCTGCCATCTGATAACCATTTCCACACAGTCACATAAACCATTTCCAAAGTGCCCCGGACAGTGAGACACATGGCCAAAGGCAAGTGGGGGACTGTAAAAAATTAAATTGCATTATTTATTGGAGAGATCTAAGTTCTATCTTGCCCCAGGGTGTCATTATGCACCTCTATTGCATGCTGATAATAGTCATCTGCAATCTGATAATGACTTTGATATCTTTCAAAAATTATCGTAACTTAACACCTCTATGAAAGACACCTCTTCTAGACTTACTGGCATCCCTGACAGACCATCGTGATCATGCAGGGACTGAATGGGACCAGAGCCTGGCAAACCATATCTGATATTCTCCTCAGCAAGGAAGGCTTGACTCTGTCAGCAAAGGGACATAAACTGACGTGGATGCTGCTTGTGTTGGATTTGGAGCTGTACTGGCACAGCAGCTGATATTAGGTCAGGGGCAAAAGGGAAGTGAACACCAACACCATAACCATATGGGATTGCCATAGATATTGTCCTTTCCTCCATTCAGCAGGAGAGAAGGAGGGCCTTTTGTGTCTGGCAAGCTAGCTCACTCTGTGTTCAGTTGTCCTTGTTTAATGTTATGCCCCAGGTGAATTTATTATTTATCTTCCATTTATTTCCTGTCATTCATAATAAGTATCATTCTAGACTTAGCGGGTCAGATCTTCTTACAGTGCTTCCCAAAACTGATGGAATGAAGTTACAGGAAAAAATTTTTCTGTCCACAGGAAGCCATTCTAATTTTGCTTTATAAATTAATATTTATTCCCAGATCCTGGAAGAAGCATACACTTTGGTCAGAAAGACTTGGATTTTCCATGGTACTCTTTAACTCAATAACATCTCCAGTGTACTCATGAGGCAACAGATCTGGTGAAACACTTCAGCTGCTATAGGCCTGTATACAGCTCACATGCAGCCTGGGACTTTTCCCTTTTCAGTTTTATTTTACTTATTTACTTATTGGGGATAAGAAGCTGACAGCCTGGGGCCTGATAGCTCAAGTTGGCCCAGTCAGCAGGACGCTGAGTATTCACCATGACTCCTGCCTACCTGCTTCAGCCCTGACATGCAGCAAGCACCTCATGGCCTCTACTGACTCTGACAATT